>NC_082688.1:29481666-29706666 GCF_949987515.2 Delphinus delphis
GTCCGCCTGCCGATGCAGGGGACATGGGTTCGTGCCCTGGCCCGGGAAGATCCCACATGCCGCAGAGCGGCTGGGCCCATGAGCCATGGTCGCTGAGCCTGCGTGTTCGGAGCCTGTTCTGCACAACAGGAGAGGCCACAACAGTGAGAGGCCTGCGTACTGCAAAAAAAAAAAAAAAAAAAAAAGAATGTGTGTGACTGAGGTGCAAAGAAGGAGTAGAAAGGGACATGAGATTAATTTTAGTACATAGATGTGGCCATGACCTTAAGGTCATCATAGGCTAAGTTTGTTTGTTTGTTTTTATTTCTAAGACCATTGAGAAGCCATTTTAAATAAGGCTTTACCTATTAAGATATGCATTTCTGAAGACCTTCGAAGAAAAGAAGGTTAAAAGAGGAAAGGAGTTGAGGATATTAGGAAGCTACCACAGTGGTCAAGTATTTGGAGAAAAACAGTGGAATAGAAAAGATTATGAAATATTTAGTAGTCAAATTTCACCAAGATTTGATGATGTGCCTTCAGATGCATTGAATTAATCTCATTCCATTAGGAAAAGCTACTAGTTTCCTCTCTGTCCCTTCATATACTTATTCTCAGATAAGTATCTTTTACTTGTTTTCTTTGAAGAAATTCCTCTCTGAGTGAATATAGAAAAACTGTGAGAAGAACAGAAAGACACAGGATTTGGACTTCTCTAACAGGAATATCTGCACAACAGAGTTAAGACTGTCCAGTTTTTTATTTATGTTTATTTATTCATTTTTTTTCCCAAACAATGGGACTTAGACTCAAGGGAAGAGATGGCTATGGTATGCAATACCTTTCTATATTTTGTAAATTATTCTGTTTTATGAGGTAAAGCTGTGGATGTCATGAAAGAAAGCTTAGGTTGTCATTATCTCAATTCAGCTTTATCTATTTGTCAGAGTTCTTCAAAATTCTAACATTAGGTTTTATGTCATCTTAACATAAACAGGGCTTTGTAGATATTTTTGTGTTTATTTGGTTTTGTTATCCCTTTTGTCCTCAGAGATATTATAGAAAGAAGTTGGAAAAGGCAATATAGGCTGCTGATAAAAACAATTCTACTTTTAATTAGAACTTCTCCTAGCATTTAATTTAATTGGGATTGGGCTAAACTTTTATTCAAAGAGCTATGAGACCTTCATAAATCATTTAGTTCTGTACCTTTGCCTTCAGACAATTGAGTACCTAAAACTAATGGGAGAATATTCAATCTTGTTCTTTAACTACTCAAAACTAAGATAAGGCAGGATCAATAGGCAGGTTCACTTAATTACAACTGTTAACTATTTGTAAGCTTGATTGTGTTATCTCCAATGACTGCTGACTTCATGCATAGGATTCACCGTAGGACTGGCTGACAAACTTACTGTGATTGATTTATAGTGATATGAGTATTATCGATGCTCCCCCCACCACCAACCACACTAAAGAAACACAATAGTTTTAATAGAATTCATACATATGTTATCAAGTCTTTGCACTGTCTTGTGACTTATATATCACTTTGTAGAAAATCCATTCATCAATTAATTCATTTAACAGAACAGACTATATGCTACCTTCTACTCTATGCCAGGTTTTATAATGACTGACTGTTATGTGCTAGGCACTGTTCTAGAACTCAATTTACCTCTAAACAAAACAAGTACAAGCCCTGCTGTCAAGCATGTTACCATTGCAGATAACTTTGGAATCCTACTGGAGAACATGTGCCTCAGATTTATTTCACCTGTGGGGCAAGGCACTGGGGTATATACACCTGAATTATCATTAGACATCAGTGTGTATTGTTCCCAGAGGGTGTTACATTTTCAGTGTTTCTGGCTTCTGAGGACACAAGTATAACAGACTCAGCTGGCACAGGAATCTTTCAAGAAAACAGATGCATATGCTAGTAGTTAGAAATTGAACCAACGTGTCCTCACAATGCTATAGTTGGAAGGAAAATGTTTGGGAAGTAATAGCATATTCTACAATCCACCTCTGCACAGCCCAAAGCAGTACATGCTTATGTTCATGCCATCCTGTCACTTAATTTTCAAGGTGGTATCTGGTCACAGTTTCTTTTAAATAAATGACAGCCACAGAATTAGTGAAATGATACAGTCCCTGGTGCTGTATATGGTCTTGAGGACGGTTACTTGCTGAATTTGTGTCCCCACCCCCCAAATTGATACGCTAAAACCCTAACCCCCAAAGTGACAATATTAGGACGTAGGGTAAAAGAAAATCTTAAAAATCTCCTTCATAAATATTGGTGGGAGGCTTTAGCCCTCATATTAAGCAGGTAGTGGACTAATTTTGGAGTGAGATACTGAGGAGGAACTAAGTGCGCCAAAACTCTTGTAGTAGATAAAATATACAGCTGTTTCCAATTAGTTTTGTCAGCCTCAGTAATTGCCTTCGGGGTTGCTGAGTCCTTGCAGAGCCCCTGATGGGAGTAAAAGGCCAAAATCTCAAATACTATGGAAAGCTGAGGGGCTGGAGTGGGAAAGGAAAGGTCTGGCAGGAGTGAACAGAAGGAAGGAGGAGGTAGAAGTTTTGAAGGAGGACATATTCAAGGGATCTGAAGGGAAGATCAAAAATGGTTAAAAAAAAAAAAAAAAAGGGAAAAGGATCTGGGATGATGGGAAGGGAGAGGTCCTAGATAAACCACTTAGGGGAGAACTTAAGTTCCCCCCCAAAGGTCATTCAGATTCCAACTTAATCAAATCATGCTGACAAGGAAGGCAGCAGACAGAGTTAGCACCATAGTGACAGAGCAAATGGTCAACAGGAATCTTCAGAGGAGGAAAATCAGAAGAATGAGTTTCCAGTGGGGAAGGGAGGCACCAAATTAATAGCAACAAAGAGAAAAAAAGTCCTAAAAAGGTATCTACAAAGAAAAATAATCCAAATAAGACTTCTACAAAGAAAGTACTCCAAATGCCAAAGAACCAAAGTTCAGTCAAAGGAGATCTCAAAATTTCCTATGATCTAAACCAATAACTTTCAAATAAAGAAGGCTGGGACTATAACCCAACTTCATGTGTTTACTCAGAATCCTAAGAAACACAAGCTATCCTACTGTACTTCACGTGGACATTCATCCAGAGCACTGGATAAGGAGTACAACTCAAAATTCATAAAGGTTTTAGTAGTTCCTAATAGGTCTAATAAGTCACATACTTAGATGGAATTGGCAAATTTTAATTAGTATATCCTTGTCTATAATGTAGATTCATTTTATTATGCTTTCTTGCATTGTCTTTAAATCATTATTATAGTCCCATTTAATACATTTGAGAGCTTTATACCAGCCAAATATTATGCCTAAAAATAATGATTGATGCACATTTAGCTCTACTTTTCTTTAGTTTTGACAGTTCTATCCTCTTAAACTTTTAAAGAAATATCTTGATTTAATGGTACACAATTTCCCAACTGGTAATATTTCCCTAAAGAACTTAAACAGTGATTACTCTGATCAGCAATATATTCTTAAAAGTTTGTCTTTTCAGTTGAAGCTGAATGGTTCAAATTATCTTTGGAGATATTTGATAGGAAGAAATTTTAAACAGAATGATGTCTATATAAAGCAATAATTATATTCAGAAGAAAATATTTTTCATTGCTGCTCAGTGTTATGACTTTCTAAGGTGACTTTTTCTTTGAGATGCCTCTATTTATTAAGGTCTTTTGTTAAGTGTCATAGAAATGTCTAATTTGTGTTATGGTTGACATTAAGGGAAATGAGAAAAATGTCTATCTCAATAAATTTCCTGGATGTAAACTATTTATAGTTTTTTAAAATATGTATAGCATATAAAAATTAATCCAAACTATAAGAGTTTTTTTTAAACAATTTGAAGGTACCTCTTTAAGTCATATACAGATGCAGATCATTTTCTGCAATTATTGAACAAGGACTTTAGTTTGTGGTATGCCAATTCTTTTTTTTTTAATGGTGCAACAAATGATAATTCAAGGATAGCTATGATGAAACTATTAAATCTTTCTTCTTAAAGTGCCTATAGCTATTTGAGTTTATGCTCTGTTCTCTTTTTCTACTTTCTGATCCAGGGGTTCATCCACTTAACTCCTCTCTTTCATTTGACTCCACCTAGTAAGTTCTGTGCCTTTCCACTATTTTACGCTTAAACAGTCTTACAGAGTCATCACAGTGATCCCAAGATCAGCTACACAAACTGCTATAGTTAAAGAGCTTAGCCGTTCATTAGTACAATAATGTAAATAGCAAAACAGAAAAAGTTAAGTTTCTCCAGAGTGTTAAAGCAGAATTTAGAAATCTTGAAATTTTTAACAATCTGGGTCTGTATACTTGCGAACAGTATTAACTTTCTTAGTTTTAATTTATTTATTATAAGTAAAGTTCTTTTTAAAAAAAATTTTGGCTGTGTTGGGTCTTTGTTGCTGCATGTGGGATTCCTCTAGTTGCAGTCAGCACGGGCTACTCTTCATTGTGCTGCCTGGGCTTCTCATTGCGGTGGCTTCTCTTGTTGCAGAGCATGGACTCTAGGTGCGCGGGCTTCAGTAGTTGCGGCGCACAGGCTTAGTTGCTCCATGGCATGTGGGATCTTCCTGGACCAGGGCTCGAACCCATATCCCCTGCGTTGGCAGGCAGATTCTTAACCACTCTACCACCAGGGAAGCCCCAAAATTCTTACTTTTATTTTATTACTTATTATTGTATTGGTGATTATCACCAGTCAACCCTTTTTGCTGCAAATGTTTGCCTTTTTCTATGGCTGTTTGTCTTTTTAGTGAGACTGTTGATCAAATCATGACAGAGAGTAATAGGTGCCATTTGTTTAAAGTTATTGGCAGATAAGGCACATTCATATGGGCCAACTCTGAACACTCTGTGGTCTTCATTCATCAGAAATGTACCATGTCTTGGGTGTTCACACTGTTTCTTCCCTTCTGTAGTTTTCTTAATTATGTTTGATAGTTGAAGCAATAATTTTAACACTGTCTGATATGGTTATAAATGTATGTGGAGTAAATATTTCAGATTATATGATCAGTGGGGAGTATAAAAGGATGTAAAGAGAGGTAAATGTTCTACACTTCACTCAACCTGGTAAAATTACACTAGTAGACTCTGATAAGTTTTACATATATGTAGTATATAATATTACATATAATTACACATGTATACATTATATTATATATACCTATATACTTTTATATAATATTATATATAATATTTATACTTATATATAATTTATAATTATATATAAACATTTATAATTATATATGTCTATAATACCTGGATCAAACACTAAAAATGCTATACAAAGAGATACACTAAAAAATTGAATCAAACAAAATAAAATTCTAAGAAATGTAATCTAAAAGTAGGCAGCAAAATAAAAAAGGGAAACAGGAAAATAGAACAAATGGAAAACAAAAAATGAAAAGACAGGCTTCAGCCCTAACATATCAATAATTATATTAGATGTAATGCTCAAAAATATACCAATTAAAACACATAGATTAAAAGTGTGGATTAAACATTGCCTGACTATATGCTATCTTCTAGAAACTCATTTCAAATATAATAATATAGGTAACTGCAAATTAACAGGGTAGAAAAATATTTATCATGCAAACAGTAATAAAAAGAAAGCTAGAGTGGCTATATTAATATCAGAAAAAGTAGACACAAGACAAATAAACTTACTAGAGACAGAGATAGATATTATAAAAGGAATAAAGAGTCAATCCACCAAAAAGCTATAGCAGTCATAAAAGTGTATACAGCAAACAACAGAAGTCCTGTGGTTGCCTGTCTGCAAGCTGCAGGCCAGGAAAGATGGTGGTATAATTCAGTCCAAGTCCAAAGGCCCAAGGACCAGGGTTGCTGATGGCTTAAATCCAACTCCTAGGTTCAAAGAAGATGAAATGAAATGTCTCACCTCAAGCAGGCAGGCAGGAAGCAAAAAGGAATGATTTCCCTCCTCCTTCCAACTTTTGTTCTAATCAGGCCCTTAATGGATTGGATAATGGAGAGAACAATTTTGTTTACTGAGTCCACTAAGTCAAATGCTAGTCTCATCTGGAAACACCCTCACAGACATGCCCAGAAATAATGTTTAATAATGTTTAAGTTGACACATAAAATTAACCACCATAACCCTTCTATCAATACTTAATAGAGGGCTTCCCTGGTGGCACAGTGGTTGAGAGTCCCCCTGCCGATGCAGGGGACACGGGTTCGTGCCCCAGTCCAGGAAGATCCCACATGCCGCAGAGCGGCTGGGCCCGTGAGCCATGCCTGCTGAGCCTGCGCGTCCGGAGCCTGTGCTCCGCAAAGGGAGAGGCCACAACAGTGAGAGGCCCGCGTACCTCAAAAAAAAAAAAAAAAAAACTTAATAGAAATAGATTATCTGAACCCCCCCTTTTTTTTTTCAGCATTATGACTATTCAGGAAATTGGATTCACAATTTAAAATTTTTTCAAAGTAAATAATTTCCAGAGCCAGATGATTTTACTGAAGAATTTCTTAAATGATTAAAGGAGAATTAATATAAATTCTATACAATTTCTTCCAAAAACTAGGAGTGAACAGTTCTCAATTCATTTTATGAAACTAATATTAAAGTATTACAAAAACCTGACAAATACACTACAAAAACTAAATGTAAAGAACAATACCCTTCATGAGTATAAACACAAAAATCCTTAACATTAGCAAAGAACTTTCAACAGTATGTAAAATAATTATACACCGTGTCAAGCTAGGGTTGATCCCAGGGATGAAAGGTTGGTTCAGTATCCAAATATTAATTACCGTATTCCACCACATAAAAAGTCTAAAGAAAAAATCATGTGATTATTTCAAATGATGCAGAAAAGCATTTAATCAAATTCAACACCGATTCATGTAAAAACTCTCAGAAAAATAGGATTACAGGTAAGCATCCTCAATTTGATAAAGAGCATCTTCAAAAAACCTTCTGCTAATATTATACTTAATAGTGAAAGACTGACTCTTCTCTTAATACAGTAACAAGGAAATTTGTCCACTTTCACCTCTCTTTTCACCACAGTGCTAGAAGTTTAGCCAATGCAATTAGGCAAAAAAAAAAAGAAGAAAAAAAAAGGAAATAAAAGATAAATAAAATAGTTTCTATTTGCAGATAGCATTATTTTCCATATAGACAATGACACAGATCTACAACACTCCTGGAATTTATAATTGAGTTCAGCAAGGTCACATGATAAACATAAACACATGTATTTATCATAGGATACACATACAAAAATCAATTGTATTTATAATACTAGCAGTGAACATAGTGAATACATATGTTAAAAATATAAAACTATTTACAATTACCTAAGGAAATACTTAGATATAAATAGGAGAAAAAAACTGTATATGGGACTTCTTTGCTAGACACTTCAGATCACATCAGAAAAAAAAAAAAATGTAGAGACAGATGGTTTTTATGGACAAAATATTTTAAAAGTTAAAATTAAAATATTTATATTGCCATAAGACTGATCTCAAGATAATATCTCAATAAGAGTAATCATTCAGTGGGGAAAAGAATAGTCTCTTCAACAAATGGTGCTAGGACAACTTGATATATGTCTATCAGATAGATAGATAGGTAGATAGGCATATAGTTATAGATATATTCACAAAAGAACAAATAGATAAAAGTTCATATATATTCACCACAGCATTTATATATTAATGAAAAATTATTACTGATGTTTATGGAACCATTAGAATATATAATGGTACATCCAAACAATGGAATATCATGTACAGAATTTTTTTTAAATGAAGATTATATGTGTGTGCATGTGTGTATTCTTTCACGTTATATATTCAAGACATCATTAAGTGAAATCAAATGTGGCAGGAAAGGGGCTTCCCTGGTGGCGCAGTGGTTGAGAGTCCGCCTGCCGATGCAGGGGACACGGGTTCGTTCCCCGGTTCGGGAGGATCCCACATGCCGCGGAGCGGCTGGGTCCGTGAGCCGTGGCCGCTGGACTTGCACGTCCGGAGCCTGTGCTCCCCAGCGGGAGAGGCCGCAGCAGTGAGAGGCCCACATACCGCAAAAAAAAAAAAAAAGAATGTGGCAGGATAGTATTAAATTATGATCCCATTTATATAGAAAAACTTACGCTTTCAGTCTCAATGTATACCCGCATATATAAATAGACTAGGCATTGGGTTGTAAAACTATGTATAACTTGTCTCTGGAGACTAGGACTTGGTGTTGAGAAAGAGAGATAATTTGAATTTTAACTTTCTATCCTCCTGAATTAAAAAAAAAATTAAATTCCACATATATTTTATTTTAATAATAAAATACTAATTAAAATAATTAAGAAATTTTCCAACAAAACTCATTAATGTAGATAATTGCTTTACATTCTCCCAAAGGAATACTTGCTTTCACAAAGACATTAATTTTTCTTGGTAGACTTTTCATATGTTTTGAGACAAATTATTTGATATTTAGTATATAGAATTCTGGTCCTATCAATAATCCTTAGGAATGTACACACGTGGTACCCATATATTCTGCAAGATAAGTTGAACTACTGGAAGTTTGATAGTTTCCTGGACAATGAAAAATGTTTATAATATCTAGACAGGAAATTGTACATTCTTAGTAGTTTGAGCTATTCTCAGTTAACCAAATAGTGAAAACACACAGTCTATACAACCCAAGTCGATTAAAGAACATCTATTATTGAGGAATGTTGTGTAATTCCTTGTGAATTTATTAATTATTCTATTTTATAATAATATAGTTTGATCTGGTAACACTACCAGAGGAACTATCTTTTTTTTATTTTATTGAAGTATAGTTGATGTACAATGTTAATTTCTGCTGTACAGCAAAGTGATTCAGCTACATATATATAATACATATATATATATTATTTTTCATATTGCTTTCCATTATGGTTTATCACAGGATATTGAATATGGTTTCCTGTGCTATACAGTAGGACCTTGTTGTTTATCCATTCTATATATAATAGTTTGCAATTGCTAATCCCAAACCCCCAATCCATCCCTCCCCCACCCCTCCTGCCCTTTGACAACCACAAGTCTGTTCTCTATGTCTATGAGTCTGTTTCTATTTCGTAGATAAGTTCATTTGTGTCATATTTTAGATTCCACATGTGTGATATCATATATTTGTCTTTCTCTTTCTGACTTACTTCACTTAGTATGTTAATTTCTAAGTCCATCCATCCATCCAAATTAGCATGATAATTTCTGCAAGTGGCATGATTTCATTCTTTTTTATGGCTGAGGAGTAGGGAACTATCTTTTTGAACCATATATGGAAAAATATTTATCTTAGTTATATTTTACACAAAACTAATAGTAATGCTTGGAAATAATTGTCACCTTCTAATGAAAATCTCAATGCCATTTCATTAAGTATGTAAACTCAGTATAGCATGCAGAAGCTTTGTGATTATGGCCAACACTGTACTTTGAAAATAAAATATGCTGTGTTTGGCAGCACCTGAAAAGGCTCTCAATTAATCCAACATTTTAGTATCTATTTGCATAATTACCCCCCCTATAGCATGGGCTCACCTAGTGACACATTTCTACAAAATAAAATATGGCCAAGGTGATGGGAGGTTACTTCGAAGATTAGGTTACCGAAAACTGTCATCTTTCTGGCTTTCTCTCACTCTCTTGCTGATGAAACCATTTGCCTTATGGAGATGCTCATCCAGCAAGGAATGAAGAAAGGCATCAGGTCAGCAGTCACCAGGCAACTGAGTTCCTCAGTCCAAAAACCTATGAGAAATTTAACCCTGCCACACAGCCATGTGACAGATCCTTATGATGACTGCAGTCCTGGCTGAGCCCCTTGATTGCAGCCTTGTGAAATATTCAGAGCCAGAAGACACGGCCCGCCATGCCTGGATCCCTGACCCACATAATTGTGATTTAATAGCTAATAAGTTTGGGATAATTTCTGTGAAGTAACTGAAAACTGATAATATTTTGGAAAGTAATTTCGGAGGATTTAATTAAAAAAATACCTAGACATTGGAGACAAAAAACCACTAGCTTTAAAACCTTATTGGAGCATAGAATATCAATATAACACAACAGAACCAATGACAGGAGTCATGAATTTCCCATTGCTCTCCATAATGATTATGCAGCCTTGAAATTATTTGGTTTACTTCTGAATAGTATGTTTTCAGAAGAATCTTGGGCCATATGAAGTGTTTCCAGAGGGTGTCCAGAATATGAAATATGTGAAAACTACATTGAAAGGGTAAAGCTTGTGAGAGTTACGATTAGTGTATTTTGAAGCTAAAAGCTACAAAAGCTAAGCTAAGGTGGTAATCATATTGCAGTATAAAAGCTAAGGTGGTAATCATATTGCAGTATAAAATTGTATCAAATTAATACATTGTACACCTTAAAATTATGCAATGTTATATAGCAATTACATCTCAATAAAAAAAGCATGACATTCAGAAATACAATTTTATTGATTATTTGTCATTTCATAGAATGGCTCTTAAAACAATTAGCAGGAAAACATATTATGGCTTCATATAAGAAAGATTTTTAAAGATTGACAATACTTATTCTGCTCAAAAAATTGATTATCTTATGCATATGTGAACTCTTGACTACTAATATTCTTTTGGAAGTAGTAGGATGAACATGTCTTAGGGATAGTATAGAGATGAGTGCTATATTGAATTGGAAATTTACTAGATATAATTTAAAGTTTCATATAATTATTATTTTCAAAGAGACCTGTCAAAGTTCCATGGTAAACAAATAATTAACATTAAAGTTTCCTAATTCTTATTTCAGGGCTTTAATATTTATTGAAAAAAATACATGTGTAAGTGGACCTGTGCATCTCACACCCATGTTGTTCAAGGGTCAGCTGGATATCCTTTTGGTTCTGCTTCTCTGAAGAACCTAACTAATACACCTGCAGCCTATTAAACAAAGCAGTAGCCTTATAAGTCAGAAATAGAAGACTATCGCTAGCCCCTCCTCCCCACAGTTGAGCTTAGTCCTTCTACTGAGAGGCAGTGTAGCAGTGTTTAAGGATGTGGGGTTTGGTGCCAGAATCACTGTGTCCCAGCCTGGCTCTATTAAATAACTAGTCATTAAACCTTGGGTAAGTTATGAAACCACTCTGCTTTAGTTTCTTCATCTGTAAAATAGGAATAATGTGATATTAGTACCCGTATCATAAGGTTGTTATGAAACTTATATTATTTAATTCATACAGAACACTTAGAATAGTGTTAAACTGACTAAAAGCTCTCAATAGTTATTAGCTATTATTATCCCCTGGTTGCATGTTAGATCTCATAGGGATATTTTAATGGAAATTTCTGTTTTCTTTTCAAGTATTCACTATAAAAATTATTATTTTTTTTTTTTTTTTTTTTTTTTTGCGGTACGCGGGCCTCTCATTGTTGTGGCCTCTCCCTTTGCGGAGCACAGGCTCCGAACGCGCAGGCTCAGCGGCCATGGCTCACGGGCCCAGCTGCTCCGCGGCATGTGGGATCTTCCCAGACCGGGGCACGAACCCGTGTCCCCTGCATCGGCAGGCGGACTCTCAACCACTGTGCCACCAGGGAAGCCCTATAAAAATTATTTTAAATGTTTTATATAAAAATTTCTAAATTCTAAAAGCATTATCTATAGCTCTATGTTTCTAATTCTCATTTATTACTTGTCAAGATTCTCCAGAGAAACAGAACCAATAGAATGTGTGTGTAGTATGTGTGTGTGTGTGTGTGTATATATATATATATATATATATATATATATATAATATCAATAACACAATAGACCAACTAATATATATATAGTCTCTAAACTACAATATCATTCTTATTTAAATAGGTTGAAATCTGTTTACGGATTCCCTTTTCCCATGGAGCCCTGTGCTAGAACCCGATCATCCTCAACTCCCCATCCCTTTTGATAAAATAAAAACATCTTTAAAGAACTATCTTTCTAGTAGACCTCATTCCTTATTCCATTTTATCCTCAATATATTTATGTCAGTTGACATGTTTCACACTCTCTACACTTGCTCTTAAGGCATCAAAAAGTTCTTTGTTACCTTGTTATTCAGTATAATTTTACTTTATATATTTTGAGTTCTCTGACTTTGATACTTTAGTCTCTTTACTCATAAATACGTGATGAAAAACTGCGTACAAGTTAGAAATGCCTTAGCCACAATAATTCATTATGGAATTTATAGTGGATTGAATGGTAGTCTCCAAAAATTCATGTCCACCCAGAAACTCTGAAGACAGCCTTACCTGTAAATAGGGTCTTTGCAGATGTAATTAAAGTAAAGCTTAAAGTGAGAGCATACTGGACTAGAATGAGTCCTAAATCTAATGGGAGTGTCCTTGTAAGAGACAGAATAGGACATACAGAAACACAAGGGAGAAGATGATGGGAAGATACTGGCAGAGACTGGTGATGTGTCTACAAGCCAAGGAGAGCCATGCTGGAAGCCAGAAGAGCTAGAAGAAAAGCACGGAATTAACTCTCTCTGAGCCTCCAGAAGGAACAAACCCTTGTGACACCTTGATTTCAGACATCTGGCTGTCAGAACTGAGAGAGAACACATTTCTGTTGTTATAAGCCACTAAATCTGTGGTAATTTTTTATGGCAACTGTAGGAAACTAATACAGAATGCATTACATAAACATTTACAGAATAATTATTATGTTTCAGGCACTGATGTTTACACTGGTATGTTACATTCAGTAAGACCCAGGCCTAGATGTCATTTTGTTAAGTTTAATTACAATAAATTTGAGGAATGACAGTAATATAAATAGTTACAAATTAGTAAGTAACTGAGTTGAAGCAGTGGAGTAGTAAAAAAGCTGCTTTCTTTTTAAATTTTGCTACATATTTCTTTGTTTCATTTACATTTATTGGCATTTCAATCACACTTCAGAGCTTTAAAATAGTGTCAGCTTCTCCTACAAATCACTAAAACCTACTGCTTGTGGGTATAGATTAGTGGCTTTAAAAATATAAAGTGATACTCTCTTTCATCAGAGAAGATAATAGTATGTGAACAGTTATGAATAGAATAGAATAGAATAGAGTAGAATAGAATAAAGTAATCTGAGTTGGAAGGAAAATATAATGTTTCTTTCCCTGTTACTTCAATGTCAGCCAAGTAGAAAAAAAATTATATATAAACAAACAAGTTGCTGGAACTCAAACGTTTAGCAGTGCTTCACAGCCTTGTAAGTTCAAGTGACAAATGAAAAATCAAACAAGTTTTTCAGGTTCTGGGAATATCTGAATCACACATAAAATTTATCATCTCACCTTTCATATATATCATATATATACACGTATATGTATATATATATGTATATGTATGTAATATCTCAACTTTTTCAAGAAGACATTTTTGAAAACTGTATTAAGCATCTGTAGTACATGATTCTCTGTTTTCATACTTTCAGGCTAAAATGCAAATTTATTTAACACAATCTCTTTGGCTATTCCAGTTTAGAATTCAAGTTTTGTTTTGTTTTCATCCCTTGTGCTCTAAGCATGAAATCAAAAAATCAATATATTTCCCCCATAATGTCCTCTCACTATTTCTTTTTTTTTTTCTGTATCTATATATCTATGTAAAAGACATAAAATAAACTTTGGAACTACTGTAGTCTGGATGTAAGCAGACTAGAGTAGTTCCTTATTATTGGAATAAAAAAGGTGGGATTGAGAAGAAATGTGTTTACAAGCTAAAGGGAGGTCTTAAAGCAATAATACATATTTTGAGATATATAGCTTTCTCTAAATAGAGATATTGGGCATTTTAAAGAGGTTTGCATTTTAGAAGACTCTTCTTGTAGTTTTGGAGTGAACAATTAGGACCGTGCAGCAAAAATCTAGGAGAGGGATACTGTGGCATGGACAAAGGGATTGGTAGTGGGGATGGATTGGATAGAACCCTTTCAAAAAGAAGGAGGCAGGGAAAAACCTAGCTGGATGCAAAACCACCAATGAATGGCAAATGGGGAAAGGCTCCTTTGTTCTTTTCTTGTTTAGTATTGGACCATTATGGAAGAGCATTCATTTTTATAAAAGTGAACTCAGGAGAGTCATAGGAATAACTTCAATGAGTTTTTCTAAATGTTTGGGCAGTGAGAAAAGGAAATTCAGTCATCACTGAATTATTCAGGGGATGGTTATCTAAGTGATGGACTTTTTCAGAATTTTTCCCCCTGTTTTCCATCTGTTGCTTACAATTGTTCATTTAACTGCTCATTAGTCTCCTTATCTGAGGGAAGGAAATTATTTTGAAACTCCAGTGTCTTTAAATGCTGTATCCTGTTTGCATCATAATTAAGATTGTGTTTGCTTTTGTGTCTCTGATTCCAGTAATTCATTTCCTAGCATCAAAGAATATTTTAGAGCAGGAATATCTCTTGAAAATCATTTAATCCAATGCTACCATAAATGTTACATGAGTTGTCCTAAGTCACATAGCTGGAAGGGAGGAAAAAACTGGATCAAACCCTATTCCTTCCACTGAGCTCACTATCTGTCTTCACTACATTATGATAACATTGAAAATTATCTTTAAAAAATTGGTACATTAGGCAATTTGTAGGTTTATCTTTTTACTGCTCAGATCCATGTCAGCTTCTCACAGAAGTTGTTTCATGTATCTTTATTTTATAATGCTGGCTTTGGCTGCCTCCTATCAGACTTCATGTACCTTTTAAGCCTGGCTTTGGATTTGCAAGCAAACTTTCACACTTCTTTATCTTCTTTGGTTTCATCAAAACAAGCATGTGAGTCCTTTACTTTGAAGTTTATTTTTTAATTATGGGTCATCAACAGGAAAATAAAAACTGAGAAAAAGAACAACTTATTTAGAGATAAGTCCCTTCTTGAGATGGTAGCTTGAGTTTTCTAAACTGGATATTTCATTGAACTTTTACTCTCTCCATTTATTCCTACATTTGGGACTCTCATTTGCTCCCCTTCTTTCTAACCACACACTTTTCATTACTCCAGGATTTGGTTGGGAAAAATAATATGTGTCCTTTGCTTCTAGCATGACTGCCACATTGGGCGGCCTATACTTATTTGGGAAAATAAAGATTTAAATTTTAAAAAGTTGAAGTAAAGGACAAGAAGATAACAGTAGCTGTGTCATAAGTATTATTTTTTCTTTGAAGGACATTGATACGTGGTGTGTGTGTATGTGTGTGTGCGTGTGTGTGTGTTTATTTATAACCCAGTTTCTATCTTGCAATTGAAATTAAATCAGTCACTCTAGGAAAGTAGAGTAACCTATGTAGCATTTTATTAGACTGACATTCAGTAAGTCGCCTATCTCATTGCACTAACTTATAAATATTTTGCAAAGGATAGGAACCTGTTGCCATCTCATTAGTAATAATTGACACAAAGAACTGGGGTAGAAATACATATGTCAAAAGCCATTCAACATCCATTCAACAAATATTTATTGAAGTGCAACTATATTCCATTAATTAGTCTAATCACAATAATGTGATATTTCACTATACTTTTCCATTAACCGTTTCCTTTTCATGAAACTAGTCAGCCTTATATCCTACTTCACCATTTCACAAACATGTCCAGATTGAGAAGACTGCCATGTAGTCTCAAAAGCCTTGCCTCCACACTCTTTGGCTTCCAGGAATGGCCTGTTTCTACCTGTAAAACTGTACCTATTTTAAAATTTGATTTATGTGTTTTTATTAACATTTTCTTCCTTGGAATCACTCTTTCTTCCATGCCCATGGATACATTCAAAGTAGAGAAGTGAGCCAATATTAATGAAAGCCAACCAAGTGCCAAACTTCTAAATGTGCCGTCTTGTTTAATCTTAACTGAAAAAAGTAAGTATAATAACTTTTATTTTTTACAGATAAGAAATCAGAGGCTCAGAAAAGGCTTATCCAGTATCATAGCACAAGCAAATGTAAAAGCTATTATTTGAACTCTGATAAACTGACCCCAGCTTAAGGTCATTTCCACACTGAGGCTCTTCACTACATTTCCTTACCCTTAACTATGTATATATACATATATATGCATCAACGACATTGCATTTTTAGCTGAGAGGAGGAACCATGTGTAATTTAAACGTGTATCCCAAAGTGACAGAGTATTTTGCCAAATGTTGGACAAAATAAATGCTTACTAAATCAAGTTAAGTCGAATAGTTTCTGTCTTATAAAAAAAGTGAATTATATATAAAGGCATACTGAGAATCCTGTTATAAAAAGGCAATAACAAGTCTCAGTCCTTAAGAGAGGTGAATGTGATTAATTTAAACATATAATAGATACCTTGAATTGAGGAGGGGTAGAGGCCCATTAAATAGCTAAGCCTCGAATTTAAGTGCTTAAATAGTTTACTGAGAAATGCTGCACCGTCTGCAAATATTTACTGGGGAACAAAGCCTGACTCTGTTTTAAAAGTACTATTGCAATGACTGATAGACTCACTTTAGTTAATCAACCTGGAAAGTTTTGCAATCAGAATCAGAGCAAGATACATGGAAAACACTAGAGTGGTTTTCTAATAAAGGTAAATAGGATTCCTTCAAATCAAATGATGTGTTAGCTGTATAAGAAGGAGCTGGATCTTTTAACATTTCCACAAGTTATTGTTGTAGGATACTTCTTTCATTTGAACCACTGGTTTTTAGTGCCTGAGGTAGATCAGCTCACTTGGGTTTAAAATGATCACGCCTGGCAGCCTTCTAATATGTAAAGGTTAGTGGATGGCATCCCATGAGAAGAGTCTTACATTGCTTGGGAAAGAGCTTATATGTAGGCTGGCTTTTTAATTAATAGTAATTAATGGATCATGGGTTTCATCTGGTATTGACCAATCTGTTATTCTCTCCTCTAAGGCTATAGACTAAAGGTATAATACATATCAGCCTTCAGTAGGTGGATGTCATAGGCCTCAAAGTGATTAGGTCAATAAACACTGCTGGATTAGTAAAATTCATATCTATCACTCAAAAATCATAGCTAAGCATATGCATAATTGAAGGTTGATTGGTGATATAATCATTTTACAAGCAAGATAACATCTTACTGTAAGAATTTTATAGAGAGAAAATACATAATCCAATGATCAGTTTCTGTGTCCTCAATCAGGGGTATGTAAAATTTTTCTGTAAAGGGCCAAATAAATATTTTAGGCTCTGCGGGCCATAAGGTATTTGTTGCACCTATGCAACTCTGCCATTCTAGCATGAAAGTGGCAAAAACAATATGTAAACAAATGATGTGGCTGTGTTCCAATAAAAATTTACTTATAGAATTTATTCACAGAAACAGAGGGCAGGATATGACCTGCAGGCCACATATGGGCTGCAGGCCTTAACTTACTAATTCCTGTTCTAGACTCTGCATGTGATTTATCTCGTTTAATTCTCACAACATTTATATGAGGTATATATTATTATTATTACCATTATTATTATTTCTGCTTTAAAATGAGTATATTAAGGAATGTAATGCTTAAATATATTAACATTCAACTTAAAAGTTGAGCTATGATTTGAAACCATATTTTCTTACCCATTTACTGTACTTCTTCTTGTATGTGTTATTCTTTTGGTCAAATGTTTGTATTAGTTAAGGCTAATTTCAGCTCTGAACAACCAAAAATATAAAATATTAATAGCTTAATCAGGATAAAAGTTGATTTGTAATTTAAAGTCAGATGAATGGCACAGGGTTGATATGAAAGCCAATGATGTCCAGAAATCCAAAATTTTTAACTTGTTTTTCTGTGATTTTCATTTTGAACTTTATAACTTGTGATTCAAGAAGCTTGCTCTAGGCTCAGCTAACATTTCCACACTCCAAACAGTAAGTAAGAGAAAAAGAAAGGGTGATACAGGAGAGCAATGTCATTTTCTTTAATGAAACTGCCCTCCTGTTACATACAATGCATCTGTTTTTTCACATGACCACATTCAAGAAAGCTTGGAAATGGTCTTTAGTATAGGCAACTACATGCTCAGGTAAAATCACAGATTCTATTATTCTAGAAAAAAGGAAGAATTGAAATGAGACAACTGGCAAGCTCTCACAAGAGTTACACTTTCTCTGCTCAATGCAAGGCTAGTAGAAATGTGAGGTGGTACATGAAATTTACCAAGCTACTATAAGGAGAACACAGCATATAGGCTTTAAATAGGCCCTGCCATCTAGCCTTCATCATAGTCCAATGCAAAGAGTTTCAGGTAGATTAAATAACTTTCCCAGATCCAACAGATAATAAAGAGCAGGTTCAATAAACAAACCCAACTAAGTGTAATCTCCGAGTTCCTACCTTTTCAATAGAATAATAGTTTTTGAACAAGTTAGGGGTTTTCAAGCCAACTTGAGGATGTGTCAAAAAGCTAAGATCAATAGAAAAACACTCATACTAATAAAATATCTCTTAAATCTTCTAAAGGCAAGGACCCAGTGAAACCAAAAATGGAACATTTATAGCAATAATTCTCAATGAAGGGATGAAAAAAAGGGTCACTTGATGGAATTTGAATTGAGATGAGGGAGAGGGAATTTTTTAATATATATTTTTATTAGAAGTAGATATGATTAAAACAAACCCAATAAAAATAAAGGTGAGAGGGCTTCCCTGGTGGCGCACTGGTTGAGAGTCCGCCTGCCGATGCAGGGGACACGGGTTCGTGCCCTGGTCCAGGAAGATCCCACATGCCGCGGAGCGGCTGGGCCCGTGAGCCATGGCCGCTGAGCCTGCGCGTCTGGAGCCTGTGCTCCGCAGCGGGAGAGGCCACAACAGTGAGAGGCCCACGTACTGCAAAAAAAAAAAAAAGGTGAGAAAAGTTGTCCCAGTGCAAAGTATAAAAAAATCACCTGGGGATCTTCATTAAAGTGTAAATTCTGACTCAGTAGGCCTGGAGTGGAGCCTGTGATTCTAAATGGCCATCTTTTCCCTGTGTCTTCGTGTGATGGAAGGGGACCTAGTAGCTCTTGTGTGGTCTCTTTTATAATAATATTAATCCTTTTCAAGAGGGATCCACTCTTATGACCTAAATATCTCCCAGAGGCCTCACCTCTTAATACCATCACATTGGGCATTAGGTTTCAACATATGAATCTGGGGGGATGCAAATAGTCAGTCCACAGCAGACCCCAAAAGCCAAAACAACCTTGCAAAAGAAGAACAAATTGGAAGTCTCGCACATCCTGATTTCAAAACTTAGTACAAAGTTATAGTAATCAAAACTCTGTGTGGTACTGACATAAAGACAGATATATAGACCAGTGTAGTAGAACAGAGAACTGGATATTCACATACAAAAGAATGAAGTTGAACGCTTATTTTATACCAGGTACAAAAATCAACTCAAAATGGATCAAAGACCTAAATGTAAGAGCTAAAACTATAAAACTCTTAGAAGAAAACATAGGGGGAAATCATGACATTGGATTTGGCAATGATTTCTTGGATATGACATCAAAAATGCAGGCAACAAAAGAAAAAAATACATAAATTTTACTACACCAAAATTTAAAACTTCCATACATGAAAGGACACTATCAACAAAGTGAAAAGGCAACCCACAGAATGGGAGAAAATATTTGCAAAAGATAAGGAGTTAATATGCAGAATATATAAAGAATTCCTTCAACTCAACTATAAAATAACAACCCATTTTTTTTTCAATGGGCAAAGTACTTATATAGACATTTCTTCAAAGAAGCTACCTAAATGGCCAGTTATACCATGAAAAGAGTCTTAGCGTTACGGATCATTAGAGAAATGCAAATCCCAACTATAGTGAGTTACTATTATACCCCACACCCATTAGGATGGCTACCATTAAAAAACCAAAAAAAAAGGTACTAACAAATAGGATGTGGAGAATGTAAAATGGTGCAGCCATTTTACATTTGAGGAACCAAATGGTTCCTCAAAAAATTAAAAATAGAATTAACATATGGTCCAGTAATTCCATTTCTGGGTATATACCTTAAAGAACTGGAAGCAAGGTCTTAAAGAGATATTTGTACACACATGTTCACAGCAGCAGTTATTACATTAGCCAAAACATGGAAGCAATCTAAATGTCCGTCACCATTGAGGAATGAATGGATAAACAAATTGTCAGGTGCATATGTGTGTGTGTGTGTATTTTAATTATATTGTATATGATATTTTTATTTATATCACATGTAATATATACAGACATGTCTCAGAGATACTGTGAGTTCAGCTCTAGACCACAGCATTGAAGGGTATATTACAATAAAATGAGTCAAACAAATATTTTGGTTTTCCAGTGCATATAAAAGTTACTTTTACACTATAATATAGTCTATTATCTGTGCAATAGCATTATGTCTAAAAACGATGTTTATACCTTAATTTAAAAAATACTTTATTGCTAAAAATGCTAACCATCATCTGAGTCTTCAGTGAGTTGTAATCTCTTTGCAATAGTAACATCAAAGATCACTGATCACAGATCACCATAACAAATATAATAGTAATGAAAAAGTTTGAAATATTGAGAGAATTACCAAAATGTGGCACAGAGACATGAAGTGAGCAAATGTTGCTGGAGAAATGGTGCCAATAGTCTTGCTCCATGCAGCGTTGCCACAAACATTTAATTTGTAAAACAATGCAGTATCAGTGAAGTGCAGTAAAGCAAAGTTCAGTAAAATGAGGTATGCCTGTATAATGGAGTATTATTCAGCCTTAAAAGTGAAAGAAATTATGACATATGTACAAGGTGGATGAACTTTGAGGACACTATGCTTTGTGAAATAAGCCTGTCACAAAAGGACAAATACTATGATTCCACTTAGATACCAAGATTATTGAAATTCATCGAAACAGGAGAAAGAATGTTGGTTGCCAGGAGCTAGAAGAGAGGAGGATGAGGAGTTATTGTTTAATGGGTACAGAGTTTCAGTTTTGCAAAATCAAAGGAGTTCTGGAGTTAGCAGTGGTGATGGTTATACAACAACATCCATAATGTACTTAAAGTTTTGAGTGCACTTAAAGCCACTGAATTGAATACTTAAAAATGGTTAAAATGGTAAATTTCATGTTACATGTATTTTGCTACTATTTTTTTTTAAAGCTGCTCGTCTTCTAGTCTATAGCGGCAAGGCTGTAAGGGATACATGGACTCCCTATTGAGATCCTGAACTGCACTGTGCGCCCAACAATTCTCACAAATGTAAATAATTTAAGAATATCACTTCAGATTTTATTGCATCGCATTCCCTTGACGTTTTCAAGCAACTAATACAATTGTCCAAAATCTACATTTTAGGGATGTATGTGTATCTGTGTGTGTGCGTGTATTTGGAGTGGGAGAGGATACCCTTCTTTCTAAACTTCATACCTTTCTCAGGAGTATCACGTTTTAAACTGTTATCCTTTTTTTTTTCAAAAAAGGTTAGGACATTGAAGATGGTGTGGGTGGGAAGAAAGAGTTTTCCTCAGATCTCAGAAGCCTCTGAATCAATTCTTAAACTTCATTCTTTCTCAATAATGTACTTTGCATTAAAAGCAGGTTAAATCCTAAATTGTTGCACTTTCCCCAAGTAACAAATTGTTTAAATGGCATTTGAGGAGGAAGTTTTTAATATTAGTCTATCTTAAAATATATATATATGCAAATAAGATATTTAGATAGAAACTCTGAGTGTGATTATTTGGTAACATTCTATTATATCCACTTTAGAACTGAGTCACAATTTCTCACTGTCATGAAAACACTACTTCCTTTTCCTTCCTCTAAGATACAGATTAGTTCAGTCGTCATTTTTTGACACTGTACAAAGAAAATTATGGAGATTTAAAGGTAAAAGCTCCCCCCCCCACACCAGAATCCCTCCTTTTCAGAGAAAATCATATAGAATTATATAATATTGGGGTTGCAAAGAGCCTTAAAGGGCTTCCCTGGTGGCGCAGTTGTTGAGAGTCCGCCTGCCAATGCAGGGGACACGGGTTCGTGCCCCGGTCCGGGAGAATCCCACATGCCGCGGAGCGGCTGGGCCCGTGAGTCATGGCCGCTGGGCCTGCGCGTCCGGAGCCTGTGCTCCGTGACGGGAGAGGCCACAGCAGTGAGAGGCCCACGTACCGCAAAAAAAAAAAAAAAAGAGCCTTAAAGACTACCCAGTTTAACCATCCTCCTAAAACATGAATTGGATATTTAATTATAGATTTACAATTGTGGCAATTGTAATTTCAAGGAAAAAATAGTTAAGGTTTTAAGATATGTCCTCTATGTAACATAAAGAGTAGAGAAACTTACAGAGAAGACTTAAACCTGTCAAGGCTGGACAGGACCACAGCATTCCTTTTGTATTTCAGACAACAGGGAAATATTGCTCCACGGATAAAGATGATGCTAAAAAGAGGAAGCCAAGAACTCTTGGGATGCAGCTGCCACCCAAGTAAGAAGAAATGATTTCAAAATCTCAGAGTGAGTATGCATTTTACATAGCTTGGCCCTTGGTGACATTTATTTATGATTTATTGATTTTTGGAGCGGTGTGGGGAATAGTAGAGGGGGGAATACAGAGAAGTGGAAAACCAGGACACTTAAAAAGTGGAGGCCAGAAAGGGCAAACGGGGCCTTTGGTTCTGATATGTCATATGTGGGCACTTTTTCCTTTCTCGTTAGGAAATTAAGTCTTGTAATGACTCAAGAAATCTCATAGCCCCACATCTGTGGCCTATGGATATCTGAAAGAGGAATAAATACATTTGGGGGGGGTGTTGAAAATATATCTGTTAAAATCCTGGGTGGGTGGGAGGGTAGGAAGTACAAGTTTTGCTCTGACTCCCTGTCCTTACATATCTGCCTTCTGCCTAGAGTACAGCTGCACATCTTAAACAAACTATATGTCACATTCACCTTGAAGAATCTTCTGACAGTCCTTGTCATCTCTAGTATAGAATTCATAGTTTTTTTTCTTCTGTTCCTCTACATGATTCAAATATCTTGCATAACACCTATTATTCTATATAGTAGTTATTCGTATGTAAGTTTGGCTCCCTCAGTGGATCAGTGGGTATAGGGACCATTGTATGTTTTAAACTGAGGTACTTCCCTCACAGTTCAAGATACAAGCAAATTAACAAATGACGGAAATGGTGTGGGTACTGGAAAACTTCTAAAAAAATGCCTGAAATTTTATTGTTAGATGCTTTCCAAAACATCTAAAACAGTTGTAGATATGGAAATTAGTGAGATTTAATTACACTAATATTCTGATACCAAATTTTTACCTTAGCCATCCCTCCATTAGTAGTTCCATTTTGACACGTCAAGGAATTCCGAAGTTTTTAATATGTCTGTCAGAGTCTAGTGTATTTATCATGTAGTCTACTTCATATCAGTGACACACTTATGGGAATAACAACAGTCCTCCCCCAGTCAAGTGACCCTTTTGCAAATATGGAATTAAAATGATTTCATTCATGCCTTTACAATTAATTATCTTGCTTATATCCCAGGATTATCACTGAATCATCCAATTCTTAGTTCTATTCTACTGCCTGTATTAGGAGGTCATATGGAATAGAATAGTTTTAATAAAAGTGAATGTTTGGGGCACATTAGTGATTACATCTTTATATCTCTAAAATTCAGAGTTGAAAGTCTAATTTTATCATATTACAGCCATCAAACATTTAACACCTGGAGACTTACTCTAATAGAGCAGGACATGGACTTGAGTTCAAGGGTAGAACTCCTATATTTTCAGGGAAAATTGAAAAATAATGTTGATTTGAGTCTAGGTAAGGGATTTGCTTCATAAGTCACTATTACCAAAAACTTAGTATGACCTAAACAAAGAAATGAAGTAGGAAACCTCATTTTAAGAACAGTAATCATATGATAGGGCTATGGGAGGGTAGAAGACAGAGAGATGCTGCAAATCAGGTTACATCACAGGAACACAATACCAGGATATTGAACCCGAATCAATTTAACTGTGAAGATAAAACACAGCTATCTATTTTTGGAAGGGAATTGAGATGGCTGGGTCTGTTTAGGTTTGATCCATTTCATACTCAGCTTGAATTATAAAAATTGCAGAACTAGTGAATGAAGATCTTAGTCAGCCAAGGTTTAAGTGTTCTGTTAAAGAAAAACAAAGGGAAATGAGGCAGGATTGATAAATGTCTGACTCCTGGCTGCTGCTCGCACTCTCTTGAAATGACTATGCAATTCATACAATTTCTGCTTAATTAATGTCTTAATTTTTCTCCACTTCATAAAAAATATATTATGTCGTCAGGAATAGTAAACGATATGGTGATGTCCATTTAGCAGGAAGTAAAGATGCACCATCCTAGTGCAGAAAATTATATAATCCTGTTATTTAATTGCACTTAGAAAAGTGATATTTAGGGCTTCCCTTGTGGTGCAGTGGTTAAGAATCCGCCTGCCAATGTAGGGGACGGGTTCGAGCCCTAGTCCGGGAAGATCCCACATGCGTGGAGCAACCAAGCCCGTGCACCACAACTACTGAAGCCTGTGCTCTAGAGCCCATGAGCCACAACTACTGAGCCCGTGTGCCACAACTACTGAAGCCTGCACACCTAGAGCCTGAGCTCCTCAACAAGAGAAGCCACCGCAATGAGAAGCCCGCGCACCGCAACGAAGAGTAGCCCCAGCTCGCTGCAACTAGAGAAAGCCTGTGCGCAGCAACGAAGACCCAACGCAGCCAAAAATAAGTAAATAAAATAAATAAATTTTTTTAAAAAAGAAAAGTGATATTTAAGTATTAGAAGAAAAGCATACCCACAGTGGGTGCAGTGGGCCCTGGAAGTTTCCTAGGTGTCAGATGCCAATAGAGAGGCCAGAGGGAGGAGTTTGCAACAGCAAGAACAGCCCAAGATTCAGGCTACAAGCAAGAGCCAGGTAAAGTTGGCAGTCCATATGGCAGAGAGAGGATACTATGTGCCCCAAATTAGGAGAGTGGGTCAGTAGCCAGAAAAAATGGTGGAATAACCTAATCAGAGGAAAAGCCACGCTGCTGAGACCAGTGAATTACCTGACGCTCCAGACAGGACTCTGTTGTGGGGCATACAGGTTCTTTCTACTGATAAAAGGAAAAGAAAGAAAAGAAAAAAAATATATATATATACACACACATATATAGATACATATATATGTATATATGGAGCCATTGTCAATGGCTTCAGTCCCAGAAAAAAAAGGAAGGAGCAGGAAGGCCCATTACAAATAACCAAGTCAGTGACAGACCCTGTATTAATCCCAGAACCAGATGAAAGTAGAACTGGCATAGTGAGCTCGAGAAGCTCAGGGGCACATGCAACTGTGGGGCCTGATCCTGATCCTGGAAATACCCCTTCAACTTCCAAATGGGTAAAGTTCAAGTAGCTTCATATTTTACAAACTTTGTAAATGAATTTTTGGGGTGATTAGATCCTGCATTCATCGTAAGGGAGAATACTGATTCCATTTTTAAAGAAATAGCTGCCACCCACCCCCAAAGTCTCTTTCTCATCCTGCTGGAGGCTGCGGAGAACTCAACTGTTTCCCAGCTCTCAGTGTAGCCTTAATAAAATTCTCTCAGTAGCCTATAGGTTCCCCTTCCTCTACTATCATATGTTCTAGAATAGTAGGCTCCTCTCCACAGAGAAACATAGGTTAATAGAAACATATCAAAGATGAAATAGTGATGTAAACAAGTGTACAAATTTGTAATACAGCTGGTATCAGAACAGTAGATTCCATGAATATTGTGTTCCTTCCTTCAATTTTTTTTAAGTTTCCATTTCATGCTAGAAGCAACATTAAACAAGGTGGAAGGAGTGGCCTGTCTTCGCATCAGATTCTCATTTTATAGCAGGGATAGGACCTCTTATAAATGTGAAACAGGATGATTGGGGGCTGCTAGGATGTATGAGCCCACTCATGAAATAACGTTCTGCCATTGTTCTCCTCCCCACAAACCCGGCAACCACCTTGTGTTATATAAGGCAAGGACACTAGTAAAGTACTGCTAAGAGAAGGTAATGTGAAAGGTTTGAGTCCCTGTAGTAGAGAAAATAAGTCTACCAGGAAATCTAGCCAGGCATGGGTCTGAGAAATGTAATCAGTGTTTCCCTTAAACAATCATTGTATTATGATAATAATTGTATCCTAAAATAGAACATTATAACTTAAGGACAGACTGAGGTTACATTCCATACTTATGTATATTATCTCTCTATTCCCAACATTCAGTCACTCAACTAAGTATTTTGACTGTCTGTTTTGGGCCAGGCAGAGTGTGAGGCATCTGAAAGTAATGGTAATTGAAACATAATCATTCTTCATAATGGACTCAAACTATAAGGAATATAAAAGTTAGGATTAATTCCTGTTTACCAAAGAGCAAATGACTCTATTATTATTATTAAAGAGACCACATGTATAGATTGCATATAAAAAATGTTCTATCAGATATGTTAATTAACTAGATGGAGGGATCCTTTCACAATGTGTACATATATCATCATGATGTGCACTTTAAATACCTTACAAGTTGTCAATGATACTTTAATAAAGCTGAAGTTTAAAAAGCGAATGTTTTATCAGAAAAAATGACACATTTTTACTGAAACCTCACAACTATCCTATACAGTAGTTATTATTAATAATTCCATTTAGTACATAAACAACTCTGTTTAACTAACTTTGATTGTAAAAATCTTTACACTAATCTTTATTCTCTACCGTTAGTGAGCTGAGCCTAAAATACCAGAAGTAGCCATAGAGTAAGGCAGAATCAGGGAAATGTAGGAATTAGTGAGATCTGGGTTTTCCCTAAGGGAAACAGTAGGCCATTAAAAAGTTCTAACTATAGAACTTTCAAAATCCAATTGACATTTTAAAAGGATCCCCTGGAAGCTTAGAGGAGAATGAATTCTAAATTGGTAAGAACAATTCAAGAACACAGGGTAGGAGGCTTACCTTTGGAAAAAGTTGATGTGATTTGAATTAATGGGCCTGGTAGTAAGAAAGATGTAATAAAATGACACCAGGTCTCTGAATGAGCAAATGGATGGATATTAGTATGCTTTAATGAATTAGAAAAGCATGTCAAAGAAAGCACACATTTTTGTGTGTGGGATACATGTATTTACATAGTAGTGAATTCCCTCTTCTACACACATGACCAAGGGATTAATGAAGTTTACTGTGTTTATAATTTCATTTCCATAATATATGGATTACAAACGATTCAAAGGTTCCAAGTAGTTGGCTTCTCAACCCAGAAGTTTACTATCTTCTTTCAAGCAAAGTTTTGTTCACTATGGGCATTTAAGAATATTGCTGTCTGTGTGTTCTTCAGGAGCAATAACAGTAATGTAACATTTGTTGGGATACGTCAATGACTTTGATATTAGAATTATGCTCTTGCATTTTCTTTTTTCTTCAATAGTATCATTTTCTGATCCACAGAACAAAATAATTTGAACAAAATAATTCAAGTTATGATGAATAAAGTTATTTTCATGGACTTACGTCTTTTCAACTAAGCCTTTATCATCTGTTATCTTCTCTTTACATGTTTAAGATGTATATAATTAACTGAGCAATCATGACATAAAAGGAAGCATATATAGTACATTTGTTATGGAAAGATTTTTTTCTAAGCTCATGTTTCAGGTACAAATCATAGGAAATCATTTTTTTTCCTTTGATCAACTTTCTAAAATGAACAGAAAAGAGAAACAAATTTAAGATTTCTATTTCCACTGAAAACACACAGTAAGTTATGGGCAAGATTAGGGTCACTCACTGCTTATATTATCCACAGCACAAATAATATAAGAGTATATTTTTATCTCTAGTTTTATCTATCTGCCATAACTCAATAAAATCTACTAAACTTACCATTCTCCAACTGGACATGCTTTTTCCCTCTCTAGCACTTATGCTGTTTGTTCTGCTTAAAACAGGGGTCCCCAACCCCCAGACCATGGACTGGTACTGGTCTGTGGCCTATTAGGAACCGGGCCACACAGCAGGAGGTGAGTGGCGGGCGAGTGAGCAGAGCTTCATCTGTATTTACAGCTGCTCCCCATTGCTCGCATTACTGCCTGAGCTCCGCCTCCTGTCAGGTCAGCGGTGGCATTAGATTCTCAAAGAGGCTGAGCCAGGGCCTTCTTTCTCCCAGCTGGTGCATGATCACCTATCTGAGCTTTCAAAAGAGTTTGAACATTACTTCCCAACCACAAAAGACCCTGGAACTGGGAAGGAATGGCTCTGCAACCCATCTGTGAATAAGCCAGGTGAATCGACTTTGTCCACGCTAGCAGAGGATCAATTGCTTGAGATTGCAAATGATGGTGGCCTTAAAAGTATGTTTGAGACAACTGTAACTCTACATATGTTCTGGATTAAAGTCAAGGCGGAATATCCTGAGATTGCCACAAAAGCACTGAAAAGCCTGCTTCGATTTCCAAAATCTTGTCTTTGTGAAGCAGGGATTTCCGCAGTGACAGCAACCAAAACGAGATTACAGAGTAGACTGGACATAAGCAACACACTTTGTGTGTCACTGTCTCCCATCACCCCCAGAAGGGACCATCTAGTTGCAGGAAAACAAGCTCAGGGCTCCCATTGATTCTGCATTATGGTGAGTTGTATAATTATTTCATTATATATAACAATGTAATAATAATAGAAATAAAGTGCACAATAAATGTGGTGTGTTTGAATCATGTCAAAACCGTTCCCACCCCACCTCTGGTCCGTGGAAAAATCGCCTCCCACGAAACCAGTCCCTGGTGCCAAAAAGGTTGGGGGCCACTGGCTTAAAACATCCTCATATATTTGGAAATTATCTCTCTGTAGAGCATATCTTTCTAACCGTGTTATACTCACCTTATATTTATCAGAGTATAGCATATATATCCTTTCATTGTGATTACTTAATTATCCATTTCCAGCAATGGAACATAAGCTCTGTTAAACTACATGTTATCTTTCTGGCATAAATTTGTATCCTAAGAATGTAACTATTATTATATGCTCAAAATATTTGGTGAACCAAATTAATAAATGTTATTGTTATTATTACTGAACTTGAACAAAAGTATAAGTGACTAAAAATGCAAAGAATCCACTCATCTATTAATATCTGAAGATGAGTCTAGAAGGCATATAGCTTTGCAGAGAGGATTTCTATGTTTGTAAGTAAAATGGGATGTATGCTTTCAAGTGTAAATTTCAGTGTCACAATGAAAAATAGAAACATGTGACACATTTCAATATGAGATTTTTTTTTTGAGAGTTTAGATATGTGTTTGCCAAAAAATAAAGTCTGCAGTTAGATGATAGGAAATTTTTAAGAAAATTGTAACTAGTGAGATTTGAAATTACCAACATTGTGGGAGAAGAACACTGTATTTAATAATAAAAGAAAAGTAATAAATTGGAGTGTAGAACGATTGCCTCTCTGTAAATTGTAGAGGAAAATAAGACCTGGATAGTTAAAAACAAAATCAACTTTGCCCTGAAAAGCAGTCAGCTGTAGGCAGAAATTTAGCACTGCCAGGCAAAGGAAAAAGAAAAAAAGGAATACAAGAATAATAGATTTCCCAGTGCTATTCCTTCATGTCCCTTTAAATACAGTCCACTCCAATTAACTTATGCTTACACTGTGTATATTCTTTCTCTTCCACTTCTTTGGTAACTACCCAAGGGCCTACAGATATACCCAAATCATATCCTTAATGTATTAATTTTTCCATGAATCTAAAAGGTCCTCAAAGGAATGACTTTATTTTATTCTCCTGTATACTGCCATAATCCTTGAAAGAATTACATACGGAATCACCGTTGAGTTCAAGTAGTGCTATAATTTGACTTCCTTTCCCACTTGTCTGATCAAATGACTACTGCAAATATATATGTCTTGATCCAAATGTATATTTTACATCCACAGCCTACTGAGCTTTACTGTGGTGTTCAACCTTGTTATTGATTGCTTGTTTTATTTCTATTTTAATTTGGTTTGTTTGGCAGTTATTTATATTATCAGCAGTGGAAATTACAGTGATGATCTTATTTCTACTAGGAGGTGGACTAAATGCTTAAACATAAAATACAACTAGAACTATAAACAAAAAATATGCTGAATAGATATTTTAAAATATCTGGCACAAAGCTAAGAAATCCACAAAACCCAAAAATATAGTGAAATATAATCTTTGGAAAATAAGTGAATTCTAAACCTTGATTATAACCTTAGACTTCCTATCAAATTCTAGAGACCTTGAGTTTCTGTTTCTACAGTTTTGAGAAATATGAAAGATAGGATATAAACACTAGAACTCACCAAGAGTGATAATTTAACAGTATACCTCTGCATGAAGCCCCCAAAGTTTTGACTCTCATTTTAAGAGTGAATGCAAAATAAACTCAACAGTCTCAAGGGAATAGGAAAGCATTCCCTGCTGAATTTTGATTGTCTCTTCAGTGGAAATAAAGTCACAAATTATAACTGATAACCACAAGTCAAATCTTGCATGGCTTTTCAATCATTCACCAAGATTCTAACTACGTGCGTATTCTGAAAAAAACCTCAGAATTGAATTTAATGTACTTTTTGCTTGAATGTGCCAACAAACAGAAGTAAATGAGCACAAAAATGTTAGAAAGAACACAAGGAAGATGAGTTTATACTGCACAATTGCAACGAAGTAAGAGAAGACACATTGTGAACAGTATCCAGCAGAAACAAGCATAAAGAAACTTCAGACATTAAGTTTATTTGTTACGGGCTCCTTAAACATCTGATAACAGAATACTTTTTGGTATGTGAGGTTGGATATAGTTTGTCCCATACCTGGCATAGGGGAATGAAGTCTACATAATAGTTCCAACAGGCACTTTTCACTGTGGTACACCAAAGCCTGTAGGGTTACAGCATTTGAAATACTGTATCTGATTCAATCTATACAATATGTTTGAACATAGGCAAGTTCCTTCTCCCATCCAGACTCAATTCATCCATCTGTTAAAAGAAAAAAAGGGACTTTGAATTAGAGGATGTATAAAAGCCTTTCCAGGTCTAACTTTCTGTTCTTTATGATTCTTTGAAAATTAGTAATTTGCTTATTCACTTAAATCTACTCACACGTGTGAAAGCTTGGTGCTGGCTAAGAAGAGACAAGCAGCGGAAGATATGCTTACAGAAAAATAAAATCAATAACCTCAAACTGGATGCTTCGAAGATTATATGTGTCCTTTGCCTCTCCTCTGGGGGAAAATGCTTGTAATCTCCTATTTTTTCTCATTCTTCCGCATATTTGGTCAACCTAAACTATATTCTATGTACAAAATGTACCCAGCTTTTTCATTTTCAATGCATTTTTACATGATACTCCCTCTACATAGAATGCTCTCTCTATCTAGCTCCCCGTCTTTGTTTCTAACTCATCAAATGCCTTTTCATCTAAGTAGCTTCCTTGACTCATCACTCTTTAGCCTCCAATTCCCACCCCCAAATATCCGTGATATATACTTCTGAAGTGAGAAGTATCAAGCATTGCTATTACTGCCTGCTTACTATTCTTAGCACTAAAACATAGACTCCTTTGGGGCATGGGATTTTTCTTTTAAAATCAGTGACTTATATGTGCCAGGCACAGAGTAGGTGCTTGACAATTGAATGAAGAATAGATGAAGACAGAGTATCATAGACACAAACAGCTTTCCAGACATCTTAAATTATCTTTTTTATCAGTGCGTTTTCTGTGGTCCTTTGCAATATTGCAAATAGTTTCTGAGTGTGCAATTACAAGCACAATAGCTATTCCAAAAAGAGTTACTTTTTATTGGAACATTAAAGATTACTGCTTTGCAGAATAGAATTTTGGGTAATTTGGCAGTCTATAGAGATTGCCAGTTGTGGATGATTCTCTTTCCTGCTGAAATCGGCACTCCTTTGATAACCCTGCTTTCTAAAGTTATTACTAGGCTCATCAGGTTTCATATATAGCACCTAAACTGATATAATGGTACCATGAAAATCTGCCTTGTGTGGGTTCCCAAGCTGATTGTCATTTGTATTATCTTACAGAAGAGGCAAATAAACCACTCAAATACATAAAGCATTGTTCATGTATAGCATTCTTTTATAATGATGCAGAATTGCAAGATGTCCAATTAGGTTTTATGGCACTAAGATTTTGATATATATTCTCTGTGGGAAAGAAAAGGAAAAAAAAAACTACATGGGGCAGTGAAAGTGGGACAATACCCTATCAAATAAATCTTAGCAATCCACGTTCAAATTGTCATATGCTGAAACAGATATAAATACAAGAAAGACCATATGACTGCTAAAGTAATGGCTCATTGGGATACATGTTTGCTAAGAAAAGAACCTCTCTATCACATTTTGCTTACAGGATCAAACTAGCTATGGAGTACTGCTAACACCTTTCAATACAAGCTGGTTACTTTTCAAAATGAAGAAGAAACTAATCAGAAAGGTTTCCAGATTTACTCTGATAGCACTAATATTCTTACACAGTTCCTCAGATGCTTCTCGTTTTGCAAAGGCAAATGCATTGAGATTGCCAGTTCAACAACAGCAGCCTATCTAATATATTCTATGTGACTCGAACGTTATACATTATATGTCTTGCAGGACTTAAGTGTAATGCTAAATATTTATATATTTGATTTTCTGTTTGCTTATCAGTAACCAACCTAGAATAGACACACTATTCTTTTGAGGGATGGGTAGATGCACAACAAAATATGCAGTATACCTTTTCACCTGTCTTTTGAAACTCTTGCCATCAAGGTAATGCCAAGTCATAGAGCTATTTTTGAATAATCTTTGGTGGAAAACTCTGCATATGCAGAAAGAATGTGATAGGACACTGGAAATGGGTCAACATCTTGTGAATATCAGCAATGCACTTCAAACGTCTATATGCTGAGTTGCCCAAATCATACACCTTTGAATCATATTTGAGGTCTGATTTCTATTCCCTGCTTATCAGACAGCTGCCAAGCTTAAGAAAAATCTTCTCTGTGGATCAGTGTTGGGCTGCAACCTACAGACCTGCAAGCCTTGTAATTGCCCAGCCTCAAGACTGAAGGGCCCGACGACAGTGTTATAGACATCAGTGGTTTATTTTGATAAGTGATCTTATACATCCAAAGCAAGTGGGTCCTGGATCAACACCTAAATGTGTATGGCAGGTGGCAGGAAGGACAGGGACGGCAGCAGTCTTCACTAAGGTGGCAGGGTTGGGGGTGGGAGTGTTACTAGTTATAGGGGGAATTGATTCATTTGTCGCATTGGTTACCAGGGAAGCTATCATGGTGTATCTAAAGATTAGAACAATTACTAGCTGGGTCCGGGGGCAAGCCCCTAGGCAGTTACTGATTAGGCCTTATGGTTGAGAGGGAAGGTCAGTCATGTGAGTACGGTGTAGATGAAGTGGAGACTGGTCAGCGGGGGATGTACAGAGAGCAAGAGAGCAACCCATCTTGAATGGCCTGATCATACAATCAGGTAAAAGTGTAGAACATGGAATGCCTTAAAAAACAATAACGATAAAGACAAAATATGGTTTTCATATATGAAGGACTATAAAATCATTGAAACTACACACACACACACACACACACACACACACACACTATATATATATATATATATCATATTTGCTTTTTTTCTAAATTGAAACATTGTTTTGAGATACATTTTGGGTTTTTTCAATTAACAAGACATCTCTCATCTATCTGTATATCTATATTTTTTCATAGGATTGTACATTATGGGTATAACATAATTTAGCTCTTTATTAATCATATTTAAGAGTTTCTGTCAGTTTGAAATGTTATGTTTAAGCAACAAAATGACCTTATTTTAGTCCCAACACAGGTTTTTTTCTCATACGTTCTCACATGTAGTTTCCTTGGTCTGGAAATTTCTTCTCTTCCCCACATATCCCTCTCTCCCTTTTCACATCTCAGTTGAAATATCACTTCCTGAGGGGATATTTCTCTGATCGCACAGACTAGGTTTTATCCTTTTTTTTTTTCCACCCTCAATCCTAACCCCTACCATACTCCTATTTATCCTTGAAATGTTAGCCTAAATGTAACTAACTCTGTAGTAGTCACTTTAGTATACCTTAGTGTGAACACTCCACCATCATGCTCTCATAGCATACTGTATTTATTTTCATACTACTTTCACAGTTTACATCTAAACATCTGTGTAAATATGAATTATTTTTCTCTTACTCAGTAATCTGTAATCTTCATGAAGGCATGTGTTGGATCTATTTTGCTCATCAGTTTATTCCAAGTGCCTATTTATAGTTCCTGACATATTGTAGGTACCAATAATATTCAATGAATGAATATCCTAAGGATATTATTGAAAATCTACTTCTGCTTCCATTTGAAGGATTCCTGCAAAATATATTGTTTCCATTTGGGGGATTCCTACAGAATGTAGTCCTAGACATAAAATTGTTTCCTGAAAGGATCTGTGCATTTAAATTTTGACAGAACCTACCAAATTTCCTAAAGAATTATGTATTCTGCACAGTTACTATGCCTTTTGCGAGTTGGCAGGGAATGATATTCCATCCAGGAGGCATATTAAGCTCAGATCAAGCATTGTTTTGAGCTAATCAATTCAAAACAGTTAAGAGATCACTGAAGCCAAGGTATGGAGGCATAAGGCACAAAGGCCAAGTAAGACTTTAAGAATGCTATCTGGGTGAAATCCCTAGCATCCAGTAAAGATGCCAGTTTAGGTTATTTGTTCTGTGAACTGACATTAGCAGTAATATTTGATCAAGTGAAAATTTTATAAGAAACTTTATACTTCTTTCTTTATTGCCTAACAACGTTATTTAGATATATTAGCAGTCTCTATCTCACTTAACATCATGAAATACTCCAAACTTCTCCCTCTATTGTACCTTCATTCACCGTTTTTCATTCCAGAAACTTGGAGATTACCTTGTTCAATCCATGCATGGTTATTCTTCTCATCCAATCTATCAAAACTCTCTCTGTTTTGAACTTTAAAATATATCTTAAATCAAATAACTAATTTGATCGGCATGCATTTGCATTAGTATCAATGCTGGTGTTCTGTTTTCCTCCGGTAGCTTAACTATTCAATGGAAGTAAGTAATACATGAGAGAGGGTCCATGGAGAAAAGAAAAAACATCCATATGTTAAGTCTGAACTGTGTTATAATGACAACTTCAAAATGAATTTGAAACAGAGCTTAACTGTTCCATAATAACTGAAAAGAATAAAACTCTAGTAGTTTCAGAATATTGGATACTGACATAATCAGTAATCAAATTGGATAACTTCAGATAACTATTAGTTAACTGTTGTTCATTCAACAAATACATATTAAACATCTATGAATCAGTGCTTTCATGAAGTTACTTTTGTAATGGGAAGAGGCATATTATGAAAATCATGAACAAGATAATTATGTGTATATTATGGCAAAAATAAAGCATAAAAAAGCGTGAGTGTATGCTGATGAAGTATATAAAATATGTAATAGTCTTGGCTCATTACATAGTCAATATGTGATTATATATACTACATACACAAAATATTAAGTCTTGGAACTCAGCTAACCATATTTCAAGTGCTCGGTAGCATATGAGGTTAGTGGCTACTGTGTTTGATAGCACAGTTCTAGATGATATTTAGATGATTAATACAGCAATTCTAGCTGGAAAAATAAGAACTGTGTCTATTCCTTTTTCCAGGAAAAAGGAAGCCTACATTGTGCTAATGAGTTAAGTAGCCAAGGTAAAAATATGTATAAATAGGCAAAGAAAATAGTGCTCAAAATCTTGAATGGCTGACTTAAAGTCATCTAAGTAATGCTTACATAGGAATGTAAGCATATAGCCTGATGGAAAAGAGAATAGCATCCCTTTGAGATAGTGATTTTCAGCCTTGGAGCACATTAAAATCACATTTGGGGGCTTTTAAAAATTCTCAGTGCCCAGGCTGCAATTCAGATCAATTAAATCAGTATCTCTGAGGATGGGGCACAGGCATTAATATTTCTTTCCTACTCGTTCCACTATGCAACCAGCCAAGGCTAAGGACCAATGTTACAGCAAGTGGCAATTCCAGAAGAAAATAGTTAGAATAAGACATGCCATAGGTTCAAAGGCAAGCCACTCTTCTTTTTTTTAAAAGTATATGGCACAAGTTATCTTTCCAAAGCACAAACTGATGTTAATCGGTGTCCCACTTGTTAGTGTATATTCCAAGGCCCCTCATATCTTTCTTTATGTAACTCACCAATATTTAGTGCAATGCACCCTGTACTTTAGCTAGAGATTAGCTGAACTCAGTTTGGGAAGCTGACATGATTAGATCTATGCTTCAGACAAAGTAATTAGATATCAGTATGGACAATGAATTGCCAAGGGCAAGAGAGAAGATGTAGGAAAATCAGCTGCAAGAGTGAGGAGACAAAAGCAAGAGAACTGGGCTTATAAAAGTTGCAGCAGAAAAAGAGAAGTAGGGGTTTACAAATTCCAGATTTTTTTTAAGTTTACTATAACAACTCATGAATTTTTTAAAAAGTAACTCTTAACATGAAGAGTATCATCTACTATTTCATGTTATATGTTTGTGGGATTTGGGGATTCATTCGCTGGTGCCCCCTGTCGCATACTGAAGATGGGGAGAATATGAGGAACCGAGATAAGTCAGAGATGACTCCAAGATTCTTAATTTGGTTGACAGAGCAGAGCATAATTCCACAAACAAGAAATGGGATTCAAGAGGTTGAGGAAGGAAATATAATTGATCTAATTTTTTTAAAAGTTGATTAGTTTGCCTGCAAGGTATCCAGAAGAAAATAAAATGTGTGAGGTTGATTGGAACTGGAAATATAGATTAGTCTATATTACCTGATACCAGTTAAAGATATTTTTCCATTTTTTAAGCTCTTAAATTTTTTGTTTCATCTTTCCCCAAATATATGTAAGTTTCTTAAACACCTATAATGGTTATATAGAGTAATTGTATTCGAGTAAAATTAGCAATTACTTTTGAATGACCAATAAAACTGTTGGGCATAGAAAATATTTGTTTTGGTCCTTCTAGGAAAATGGTTTGGGTCTCATAACAATATTACAAAGAAAACTTGAAATCTGAAAGAAGTAATGTGCAAAGTGGGGAGTGCAGTATAGGTTTAGAAGGAGGGGCCACTTGGAAATTGAACTGGTTTTGGGTCTTGGCTCTGTTATTTATTCTTATCCTCTGGACAAGAAATGTCACTACTCTAAATTACTTCTACATAGTAAAGATGTCAGTGTGGCTTCTTTAATTTATTTAGGAGAGACAGAAGTAGGAAATGTCAACAGCTGGGAAGCCTGTGTCTTAAAAGCCTATCTATGAGTTCTGGGTACCTAAGCTAGTCCCTAGCCAAGAAGAAGAATTGAAAATAATTAAATTCCGTGCCTTTCTTGATAGTATTTCCTTTTCTAATATGTCATTTCTCACTTTTTTTTTCACCTGTCAAACTCCCAGTCACACTTCCTCTACACTCAGCTTAGACATCCCCCTGCTTTGATACAGATTCCCCTCTCTGTGGTTCCTAATAATATGTGACTATGTTCTTAGTCACATTTTCTAAATCATACAAGAGATTGCCATTTATATCATTGTCTCCCTGAAATGTCCTTTTTGTGAGCCCGCTATCTAGCATGAATGTTGGCACATGCACTTTTGTGGAACTGAATCAGCATGAATTACAAAGGAAATGTACATGTGAACATGACTGGGAAAATGGAATCAATGAAGAACTCTCCCTCTTCATTATTTGTACTGATGGTTTAAGGCAACTTAATAACTATAACTCACAGTAGAAATTTATTTTCTCACAGTTCTGGAGGCTGGAAGTCCAAGATCAAGGTGCAGACAGAGTTGGTGTCTGGTAAGTCCTCTCTCCTTGGCTTAACATGGCTTGTTTCTCCATCTGTCCTTATACATACTTCTGGTTTCCCATCCTCTTCTTATAAAGACACTAGTCATGTTGGATTAGGGGCCCACCCTTATTACCTCATTTTAAGTTAATTGCCTCTTTAAAGACAATCCCCAGATATAGGCACATTTTGAGATGCCCAGTGTTAGAGCTTTAATGTACAAATTATGGAGCAGGACACAATTCAGCACATAAGAGTCAGGGAATTGGTTTTATAACTGAAGTTGTTAATATGGGTCCAGGACACTTATTAGAAAAGTGGCAAATGACAGAGACAAGGAAAATGAGATGAGGCAGGCTTGTTGAAGAGAATTAGTTCAATTTGATGGCGAACAAAAATTCTCCTTGGAGGCTTTGGAATATTTATGAGATATAAATAAGGATATTAATAAGCTATATAAAGCCAAAAACTATAGTAAGACATTTGGAAATGTGTATATATATATATATGTGTGTGTGTGTGTGTATGTATCTCCTTATAAATGTTAAATTAAAAATAAATACACTATGGAACAAGTTAGTAAGGAAAATAAATTGACTATGTAAACTCAATATCTCTACAGTAGTAATGTAATAAAATAATGCATAAAGTTATTTTTTTCCAAAATGAATATTTAGAAAACAATCTAAGGTATAATCTTGGAGAAAATATTCCATCTTTAATTCCAAAAGCACATGTAAATATGAAAGGGTGACAAATTTGTCTATATAAAAATCCAAAGACCTCATGTTTTTCTCTTATTTACACAAATTAATGGACTAAAGAAGTTTCTGTACATTTAAAATAAATATTCTAAGCAATAGGTGATGGATTTTTAACAGTCCTCTCCAAGCAGTGGCAGAGTTTGACATATGAAGCCTATTTGTCTTCATTATCTGAAAGCTAGAAGAATAGAAATTGAATTTAGACAAATATGTTGAACTTGCCAACAGACATCTTCATGAATTTAGAATGAAAATAAGTGGCTTATTAATAAAGTAAGACTTTCCTGAGGAACTCTGAGGCAATATAACCTATTCTCTGATCATCCTCCCACCTCTCTCTTAACTGAAGTTTGATAATCCCTTCCTTTATTTTGTATATGAGAAAGTCTATTTATTTTCCTTAATGATCTTCTTAGGTGACACTAATAGGCATATCATTTTATGTAAATATATATATAATATTTATTAATGGACTTTTCTAACTAACTAGCAGTTATAATCTTTGAATATTTTAATTGTCCAAACATCATAAGTTTATAAAAGTGAAAACTACTCAGCAAAAACAAGAACAGAGGTAAGCTAACAGAAAATAAATGTGGAAAATTTTTATTCAAATTTATAATAAACTTCACTTTATGGCTCCAAGGTAGCATTGGAATCTGAATGTAAGAGAAGTGTAGAAAAAATGTATGTAATTTATTATGAATCTGTGCATAATACAAAAAGCCCCCAATAGAATTAGGACAACTGAAACTGGAGTATGGTGTGTCAAGATGTTCTGCAAGTGGTAGGAATTTATTTCTGTCTCTACATTTTTACATTCCATGACTTTTCCAAAGAAGTGGAAGACAAAAACGAATAAGAAGAGAGCAGGGTGTGTAGAAGTGGGAAAACAAGGGGGTAAGGAGGAGTAAAAAAGGGAAAACTAAGGAGTAGGAAACATATGGGGGATCCATAGCAGAACAGATGAGATGAAGTGAAAAAAATTAGACAAGGAAAAAGAAGAAGGAAGAAGGAAGAAAGGTGACAAAAGAAAAGAAGATAAGCATTTTAATGGGAAGAAGAACTATGATAGGAAGAGAAAATTGGTGAAAAGAAAGAAAAGAGTAGAAAAAAGAGAGAAAAGAAAAAGAATAAAGAGGAGAAGGATGTAAAGGAAGAACAAAAGGGAGAAAAAACAAAAGTCTGAAGAAGATGGAAAACAGTGATGATAATTTATGGGATCTTTTCTATTTTCAGTCAGTATTCAGAATATTATGTATTTCTAGTTTAAATGAATCCTTACAAAACAGCTGTAAAAATATGATTTAATAACCTCACTATTAAGATGAAGTAAAAAAAAGTTAAGAAAAACAAAAGTAGCATAGCCACTTTTTAGATATAGTGAAACACAGTCCTCAGTTTATTTAGGATGGCAGTTTTGTTTTATTTTTTACACACCAAAATCTCAATACTGAAAATACTTCTGCATAGCTTGTTCTGGGTACAAGCTTATAACAAATAATACCTATTGTGTAAAAACTCTACTTTAATAAATGTTAAAGGTGAATTTTTTAAAAACACTATTAAGATTTTACTAAGAGATTAATTAGGTTTTTTTCAATAGAAATAGAATAATTTAGGCTGAACAAAAAAAGCAATGTCTTTTTAAAAATTGGTATATGAAAAATATGGAACTTTGGTATAAGAAACTGTTAACGGACATTAGGGATTTGGAAGTGAAAAATTCTGATGGAGACAGGCAAAAGATGAAAATATAAACTTTATGTTGTTGGTAAATAAGAAATATGAATTTTTTCAACTGTGGAAAGCATCTATGACTCCCATAATTTTGACTCTGAGAACAAAATAGAGAAGAATGTGTTATGTTTTGTTCGTTCTTTTTGCTGTGTTGATAACTGCTTCGAAAATGATCTAATGGTCATCTAGTAAGATATTTTTCCAGGCTGGACATAGGCAACCCACATGGATACCAAAACTTGTTTCAACATGAATAATACTTTCCAATGTTACAGTCACAGAACCAGAAATTTTTTAAGTTAAGTAAGAACAAAACCAGAAAACATGTTCTGCAACCAAACAAAAGAGTCAGACCATGCATGTGTCACACAGAAGGGAGAAGCGCATTTTGGCTATTTTGTGATCAGAAAATTCAATAGCAGCTGGATATTTGGGTCATATTGTATTGATCAACAATAACTGCAGAATGCACAGGTTTGGTTTCCAGAAGGTTCCATGTTTCTGTAAAGCAGATGAACTGACATGAGGGTAACACACTTTTTGGTTACTTGTTCCTGATAAATATTTGCTGCAATGTTTTATAAACATGAATGATTCAAATTGCAAGTGGCCTCACTGATTTAAAGTTCCCCAATACCCCACTTAATCATATTCCAGCATCACTATACCTAATTTATCAGTGATAAAGACCAAAACTGTGCAAATATACTCGTTTACTTTCAAGTTGTGCAATTCAGCTTTGTCTTTCACTATCATCATCAAAAATTTTCTTTCATTTGCTTTAATAGGAACGTATTTTCTTCTATGATGCAAATACAAGTCTTGAAAAATATATAATTATCATGGAAACGTATGAAATGGGTTTTTTTTTACGTCTTTATTGGAGTTTAATTGCTTTACAATGTTGTGTTAGTTTCTGCTCTATAACGAAGTGAATCAGATATACATATACATATATCCCCATATCCCCTCCCTCTTGTGCCTCCTTCCCACCCTCCCTATCCCACCCCTCTAGGTGGTCACAAAGCACCGGGCTGATCTCCCGGTGCTATGCGGCTGCTTCCCACTAGCTATCGATTTTACATTTGGTAGTGTATATGTATCCATGCCACTCTCTCACTTCCTCCCAGCTTACCCTTCCCCCTCCTCATATCCTCAAGTCTATTCTCTATGTCTGTCTCTTTATTCCTGTCCTGCCCCCAGGTTCTTCAGACCCTTTTTTTTTTTTTTTTTAGATTCCATATATATGTGTTAGCATATGGTATTTGTTTTTCTCTTAAAAAAAATAATTTATTTATCTTTGGCCGTGTTGTGTCTTCATTGCTGTGCGCAGGCTTTCTCTAGTTGTGGCGAGCAGGGGCTACTCTTCCTTGCAGTGCACAGGATTCTCACTGAGGTGGGATCTCTTGTTGCGGAGCATGGGCTCTAGATGCACGGGCTTCAGTAGTTGTGGCACATGGGCTCAGTAGTTGTGGCTCACAGGCTCTAGAGCTCAGGCTCAGTAGTTGTGGCGTACAGGCTTAGCTGCTCTGCAGCATGTGGGATCTTCCCAGACTAGGGATCGAACCCGTGTCCCTGCACTGACAGGCAGATTCTTAACCACTGCACCACCAGGGTAGTCCTGTTTTTATCTTTCTGACTTACTTTACTCTGTTTGACAGACTATGACATTACCAATAGCTAAATTGTAAAGAAAAATAATTTTATATAAAATAAGAGCAATGTTTTAAGTGAAAAAATTTAAAGAATATATGTCATCTTTCAACAGTATAGACATTAATTAATAATGACTCAGTGACATAGTGGTAAATGTTTTACTGGCTCTCAAAATTTTTAAATATGTATATAAAAAGAAGCCCTGGGCTTCCCTGGTGGCACAGTGGTTGAGAGTCCGCCTGCCAAAGCAGGGGATACGGTTTTGTGCCCCGGTCCGGGAGGATCCAACATGCCGCAGAGCCGCTGGGCCCGTGAGCCATGGCTGCTGAGCCTGCGCGTCCGGAGCCTGTGCTCTGCAACGGAAGAGGCCACAGCAGTGAGAGGCCTGCGTACCGTGAAAAAAAAAAAAGGAGCCCTGAGTTTAAACTAATTTCCATAAATACTTCTACCATGGCAGATTTCAGGCCACTAACTTGACATCCATGAAAACAGAGTTTGAAAGAGTTGTGCATAATTGGCTCCAGTGAGCTGGTATGAGCTAACTCCATTGCATCACTACTTATATCTCAGTAATCTTTGGCAGGCACACCAAAAATTGTAAATAATAGAAGTTAAATAAATATTCATTAATTCAAGGAAAGTACAGTGGTTTCAAAATTACACTATTTAATTACAACTATAAGTTTCAAAATTGATCATCAATTAAGTAAATAACTCATTCTAATCTAATACTTCCTCCAGTATAATCACTATATTTTGGTCAGTAGGACTCAATGCTTGCCACTCTCCTTGAACGATTCTTTACCACACCGAAACTACTGAACTACTTTCAGTTTTGCTGTTTGTTTATTCTTTCACAACTTTACATCAATCTATCTATGTAATCTGAATGGGTACTTCTTTATTATTTTTCTTTATTTGTCTATGTTATGTATATTCCTAGTGTATATTCAATATGTTTGTAACGTATACTTAATATACACCTATAACTAATCTATATTCATCTGTATATATATGTATTTATTCATGCCCATACAAATATCCATGCCCATTCTTACCCCTATGGTGTACTGATGTCTAACAATTTTTTATAATGATGTAGAGTTTGCTTATAATTCACAATTTGAGCCAAATTACTTTTAAAAAATCAATATGAATTGGTTTCTACCAAAATATAAATGCTAATACTAGATTTATTTTTCCTGTTTTTCATAAAAGGCAAAAGTTAAGTATCATGATTCTAAGCCCTTAAAACAGTTGGTCAAAGAATGCTAATGAAGGTAAAAGAAAAAGAAAGTCAAGTTTCTGACGCAGGAGATAAAATTTTTCAAGTCCGTGATGGTTACCTAGATGGAGTCAAAATGCATCTGAGGATAAAAATCCAAAAAATTTTGTATCCTCTACTGATTTTTTTTTTTTTTTTTTTTTTTGTGGTACGCAGGCCTCTCACTGTTGTGGCCTCTCCCGTTGCGGAGCACAGGCTCCGGACGCGCAGGCTCAGCAGCCATGACTCACGGGCCTAGCCGCTCCGCGGCATGTGGGATCCTCCAGGACGGGGGCACGAAACTGTGTCCCCTGCATTGGCAGGCGGACTCTCAACCACTGTGCCACCAGGGAAGCCCCTCCTCTACTGATTTTGTTCTTCCTAATTTCAAACTAATTTTAGATACATTTTAATAAAATACAGAAAATAAAACAGGAAAATACAAGGACAAAAATGGAGTTCTAAGTTTCATGCTAAGTAAAGAAGAGATTAAAAATAGAGCTTGAGATGAAAGAGTTACTGTAATTGGTCAGTTTTTTCGGTTTGCAAGGCAAAAAAATTAAAATTGTGATACATATTTCTTTCTTTTAAAGGAAAATACCATTAAATTTCCAAATTTGAAAATGTAGCTTTTCCTCATAGTCTTATTCAAGGTGGATTTCCTTAGGAAAACTTTAGGTAAGAATCCTCTGTGAATTAAATATTACCAGATAATTATTTGTTTATAGGAGTTTGCAGTTATAGCTCGTATTATATGTCCTAGCAATATTTTTCAATCAATATTTGTTATCCCAGACCTAAAACTTGTTTAACACCAATAAAAAACCACACCACCTGTCTTCAGTAAGAAAGTGGGAGATGACATTTACAGAGATTAAAAGAACTTCTTATACTTCTAAAAAGTTATTTTTCATTGTGATCAGAAATATTTCTATCATAATCACTTTGAGAAACTGAAAAATATTTTTTCCAGGTTCTACCTCTGCCCTGTGAAGCCATGTATTCAGTGTACAACAATGAGAAGCTTAGAGTACCTGTGAAAAACATTTAGTCAAATAGTGTGTACCAGTTAATAAAATTTGGAAGACCTTGGAGAAGTGTGAGGTTGAGACAGAATTTACTCCACAGAGCATGATGAAATACTGTAATCAATTTTTATCTTCATGCATCCACTTTTATTTCTTTGTGCTTCTTTGACTCTCTCCTTCCCCTATAATTTAACCCTTTATTTCTCTCATACACCACTGAAATATTTCCTGAGCATTCCGCTCTTCAGTCAGATCACTTTTTCTACCTTTATTATTGACCATGGAGAAATCTGACCATGGTGGAAAGAGCACTGAGCCTAGAGATCATCATGTACACTGTGTCCAATTAAAAATAATGCATAGGAAGAATTTAAGAGTGAAAGAAAAACTCAGTAAATTTCAAATTTTATTGAAAAAACTCTGTAATGCTGGGTATGAGGGAAGGAAGAGAGCATACTCATTTTGTGGGGAAGTTGCTCATATCAACAACTGCATATCAACAACTGCATGCATCTACTGCAAGCCATTAACCAGAATACAGTACCAGAGAGGGCGGCCTCAGGTACAAGTATAGCTCAGCAAAGGCAGTGGACATCAGAGGATTCAACATTAAATAATTGTATATCTTAAAAAGTGTTAGAATATGGTGACACAGAACCCAGGCGCAGGTGGTACTATACAGTGCAGGTTGGCAGAAAGTCAGTGTCTCTAAGGAATTCTATCAATACATATCAGACCTCAAGCCAACTCAGTGAGTACAGAGAAAGAACTTTGATTACTTGGAAGAATAGTAAGAAAATTGGCAAAGATGCCATTCTAAAGCAACCAGAATGCCTGGGAGTTTCTCTAGTTATGGATAAGGACCATTAACTAATTAGTCAATGAATGAATCAATTAATTTAAAAATTAAAAATCAACTTCAGGGATGAAGAACCAGTTTGAATCAGCAGGAAAAGCTGTTTAGTGCAGATCCATAAAGTATGGAATAAAAGCCACTAACTAGAGTTGTAGAAAATACAAGACAGTTAAATATGAATTTCTGATAAATAATTGCAACATTTTGGGACATACATATATTTTTAAAAATCCATTGTTTATCTGACTCAAATTTAACTGTCTTGTATTTTTTTCTAAATCTAGCAATCCTAATTTAATCACAACTGCATGTGAGAAACTAGCCTTGTGTACTGTCCCAGGCTTGAATCTGCAAGAGAGGACAACTTTAGAAACAACTTGAGTGAGAAGAATGTAGATAGAGGTTGGGAATCAAGCAGTGCCAAGTGTCTCTTTGGCATAAGTCTTGGAGGTGAAGCCAGTTTCCTTAAACTATTGATTTTTAACAACTAATCTCTTGATTTATGCACAGTATTGCCATGTATGCAGCCTGCCATGGATTGCAATTTCTACTCTGTACCACTTAATTAAGGGTAATATGCCATAACTCTTGAAGTCTATGCAACTGAAAACAGGTAGATATTTTTTGTGTGTGTGATGGTTTTCTTTTTTTTTTTTAACATCTTTATTGGAGTATAATTGCTTTACAGTGTTGTGTTAGTTTCTGCTGTACAACAAAGTGAATCAGCTACATGCATATGTATATCCCCATATCCACCCTTCCTGCGTCTCCCTCCCACCCTCTCCATCCCACCCATCCAGGTGGTCGCAAAGCACCTAGCTGATCTCCCTGTGCCATGCACCTGCTTCCCGCTAGCTATCTGTTTTACATTTGGTAGTGTATACATGTCGATGCTACTCTCTCACCTCGTCCCAGCCCACCCTTCCCCCTCCCCATGTCCCCAAGTCCACTCTCCAGGTCTGTAAGTAAATATTTTTAAAATAAATTTTGGTTTGAACTTTGATTTTAGTCCTACCTATACTATACTTTATCACAAGCTTTTAATTCCTGGAAGAGTTAGCCTTCTTGATTTGTCTCAGAAATAAATTATGCCACTCAAATGACTCGTTATCAAGAATGATTGTGTCCACAGATGGATGAAAGGAAAAAGAAAAACCCAAGTGTGTATATGTGTGTGTGTGTGTGTGTGTGTGTGTGTGTGTGTGTGTGTATACATACACACACAACAGAATATTATTCAGCCATAAAAAAGAAGGAAATCCTGTTATTTGTGAAAACATGGTTGAACCTTGAGGGTATTACGCTAAGTGAAATGTTAGACAGAAAAAGATAAATACCGTATGATCTCACTTACACAGAATCTAAAAGAGCCAGACTCAGAGAAGTAGAGAGTAGAATGGTGGTTGCTAGGGGCTGGAAGGTGGGGAAAATGATGAGATCTTGGTCAAAGTATACAGATTTCCAGTTATAAGACAGAAAGGTTCTGGGGATCTAATATACAGCATAGAAACTATAGTTAATAATACTGAATTATGTACTTGAAAGTTGCTAAAAGAGTAGATCTTAAATGTTCTCACTACCAAAAAATGTAGTTATGTGAGGTACTGGATGTGTTAACTTATTGTGGTAATAATTTCATAACGTATATGAGTATCAAATTGTTACATTGTACATCTCTAACTTATACAATGTTGTAAGTTGATTATATCTCAATAAAGCTAGGGATAAAAAAAGAATGATTACTAAAAACAAATAACTGAACTCTAAACTAGATATCAGTAGCACATTCTGAATTCTTCATATCCCCATATCAGGCAGCATAATTTGTAATTCCTTTCTCAGATAGGTTGCCTAGAAGAGGAGACTTGAGATATAAACTCATACTTTTGCCTCAGATTTTATTCTATCAGTCTCCTAATGCTAGTCATAACTCTGCTAATAATATGATTCTATAATTGAGGCTGAAATTCTATTGCCTGGGAATTTATGGTTTGTAGTATTAGTATCCAAACTTACGAAACCTTTATGCTATCCCCAGAAGCTCATGAGTTTGGGGTATAAGGCAGTGCTTTATCCCTTTCATATCTTAAATGGCGATGGAGATGACAGTGACTATACCTATTTTAGGTAATGACAGTGTTCTTGTGAAATTACTGTTTTTTAATTACTAGTCCCTGCCTCTTTACTACATTTTAATACCAAAAGCAAAACGAGGTCCTAAGGCCACTTCCTAAAGGGTGGTATTTTTATTAGTATAAAAAAAAATGCTGGGCTTCCCTGGTGGCGCAGTGGTTGAGAGTCCGCCTGCCAATGCAGGGGACACGGGTTCGTGCCCCGGTTCGGGAAGATCCCACATGCCGCGGAGCGGCTGGGCCCGTGAGCCGTGGCCGCTGAGCCTGCGCGTCTGGAGCCTGTGCTCCACAACAGTGAGAGGCCCGCATACCGCAAAAAAAAAAAAAAAAAAAAGAGTAAAAAAAAAAAAAATGCTGGCAAGTGTCATAGAGTTCTGGAGCCTACGAGAGATGTTTTGACTGTTTTTTTTTCCCCTCCATATTTTTCAGGGTGTTTTAAATTAGATAATGCTACATAGTTTGCTCTACTTCTTTTTTAAAACCACTACATGCAATTAGTAGGAAAACATTAAGTAATAGGTTAAGAAGAAATTCTTTCTCTTTAGTGCATGGGTGAATGAGAACACACTGTGATTGAAGGCATCTTAAATTTCACTTCAGGGAAGTGACTTGCTTCAGATCACAAATAAGACCTGTATCCTGCTGGCTGCTTATACCAGAAGACAAAGAAGATACAAATCATAGAATGAGAGCACTGAGGGCAAATTCTTTGTCCACATCTCCTTAGAAACGTTTCCAGTGCTTTTTAAAAATGGGATATAGATTTTTATGATAATAAAAAAAATTATTTCTACATAAGAGTGATCAATAGCAAAGGCTACATTGGAGAAGAGTTTGCATTATAAAACTTTTGTAAAACTATACCCTGGTACCAGCGTTTGGGATTTCACTTTGCCTACTCTTGGGATGTCATTGTTTGTCATAAGAGCAAAAAAGCTTGTTAAGATCCTTCAAGCCAGACTCAATGCACTACAATTATCTGCAAACCCACAAAGAAAATAGGGATAGAGAGGGAGGAAAAAGGCTAATAATAGATGTCAAAATCTTTAAAAATTTCCCAAACAATGATAGCCTGAGTTTTTGTAGTTTATGGGAAGAAATGTGAAACATCGTGGTTAAAAATATTAGATCTGGAGCCAGAATGCTTCTCTATTCCTTAATAGTCGTTTGAAGTTTAGCTGGCTACTTTATCTCCCTTTTCCTCAGTTTGTGCATTTGTACAATGAGAAGAAGAAGGATAATGATGATAAATGTTGATGACCATGATGATAATATAATTATTTTATTGGATTGTTATAAGAATTAATTAAGTTAATACATAATGAGTGCATAGAACAGTGCACGTAATAAACACTCCATAGGCATTAGCTAATATTTAATGTGTCCTCTGTTCCAGGCATTGTGGTAGGCATATTTCTATATATTGTAGCTAATTTAGTTTTCAAGTAACCCTGAAAATAAGGACACTTATTATCCATACTTTTTTTCATATAGGGAAACTAACGTTTACAAACTGCAAGTTATGTGCCCAAATTGTAGCAAGTTAAGGTTTACATCCAAAATATCTGAATATCTAAAGAAGTCTTAAAACTCAAAATATCTGAACAAACACCTAACTAAAGAAAATCTATGAATGGAAAGTAAGAATATGAAAAGATACTCAATATCATTTGTGAGGTAAATGCAAAATAAAACAGCAATTAAACACAAAGACATGCCTATTAGAATGGCTAAAGCTCAAAACTCTTGCAATACCAACTGACGGAAAGAATATGGAGCAGCAGGAACCCCCATTCCTGGCTGGCACGAATGCGAATGGTACAGCCACTTTGAATGACCCTTGCCAGTTTCTTACAAAGAAAAACAAAGTCTTACTATATGACCCAGAAATCAAGTTCCTAGATATATACTGAACTGATGTGAAAACTTATGTCCACCCAAAAAACTGTATATGAACATTTGTAGCAATATCATTCATAATTTCTGAAAACTGGAAGGTATCAATGTGTTCTTCGATTTGTAAATGGAAAAAAATCTGTGGTACATCCATAGAATGGAATACTCTTCATCAATAGGTAGGAATGAGCAATAAAAAGACATGAATGAATCATAAATGCATACTGATAAATTAAAGAGCTAATCTGAAAGGGTTACATACTGTATAATTCCGTTAATATGACGTTCTGGAAAAGGGAAAACTATAAAGGTAGTTAAAAGCACAGTGGTTGCCATGGCTGGAGGGTTAAATAGGTGAAGAATAGGGAGTTTCTTAGGTCACTGAAACTATTCAGTATAGTACTGTAATGGTAGATACATATAACACTATGCATTTGTCAAAACCAGTAGGACTTAATGGCACAAAGACTAATATATGCAAACCTTTATATATGAAAATAAAGAAAAACACTTAAGAAGTTGTTGGATCCCAAGACGGAATTAATGACTGTGACAAAAGAATCTAACTGTATTACAAATGTATGAAATAACCTCAATGAAGGGTGGTGGGAAAATGTTCTTATGTAGGTGACTTTGGAAATGAACGGACACATAAAAATAAAGCAAAAAGGAACCATGCATAGCACAGTCCTCTTTTGGGTAAAGTGTTTCTCATGGAGAAGTGGTTAACAGTTCTGAAACCACTCACTTCATGTATATAGTGGGATGAATAATTGTGTAAAAAGATAGCAGATTGTGGGATCCATGCTTCTCACTGTTGGAGTGGTACGTTAGACAGAAACAAGAGGAGAAGGCTAGGATTATCCATGTGTTAATAGATTACAGTTGGAGACATCAGTATGAATTCATGAGTATCTAAATATAAAAATAGGTAGTTAAATAAGGAAATATAAATTTGAGTATAGGCACAGGTTAGTATTACACATATATGACCTTGTTCTATCAGCTGAAATGGATTAGAAACAGGAAAATCTTAGTAGCACAAGCATACCGAGTTTCTAGAGTTTCCAATATTGTCTCCAATAAAAGGAACCATGATCTTTGAAGTAATCGTTGATTCTAGGACCAGGGAAGAAATAACAAAGCAAGCCTGGAGCATCTTACAGTGCCAGAGAATAAGAAAATAATAAAAAAGAAAAAAAGAGTCAGTGATGGGGTCTATCAAAGGGACACAGCAACCAACTGAAAGAGCTCCCAATGGTCAAAGTGGAATTATGTTATATTCAACATATCCAAGGCATAAAATTTTATAGGAAAAGCTGAGATAAAAATAAAATTATTGTAGAAAAGTAAGACAGAGCTCGTGCATCAAATACATAAAATGAAGTTTTATGTGCTTGAAAAATAACATTAAGTAAAATTGAAGGCAATTTGAATAAAGTATGTATTTAGTTAATAATTATGTATCATAGTGTCTTATTAATTATGAAGAACGTACCATACTAATGTAAGATTTAAATAGTAAATGAAACTAAGTGTGGGATATTTGTAAACTCTGTGCTATCTTCACAATTTGTATGAAAAGCTAAAAGTTTCCTAAAATAGATCACTAATTAAAAAGCATCTATATGGAGTACACACACACGGAACCGATATAGAATATGGATTTGAATACTGATCTTTCACTTATGATGGAGTTACATTCCGATAAACCCATCATAAGTTGAAAATATCATGTCTGGACAGCTACAATCTTAAAAGATTTCCCAAAAACATTTTTAAGAAACCCAAGGTTTCTGGCTGTGATATTTGTACTTTTGAGCTCTGCATTGTTGGTACATTCAAAGTAATGACACACTGTGAAATCTGTCTTTTCTGTGAAGAGTGGAGCATGCTATAAATTCGAGTCATGTTTTAAGGTTTAACACACACAAAACACACACCCCTCTGTCTGTTGTGGCACTTATATTCTATGTTTCGTATTTTCCTCGACTTCCAATGGGGTTACATCCTGATAAACCCATCACAGATTGAATATATTGTAAGCCAAAAATGCATTTAATATACCTAACCTGACAAACATCATAGCTTAGCCTAGCCTACCTGAAACGTGCTCAGAATACTTACATTGGCCTACAATTGGGCAAAGTCTTCTAACACAAATCCAATTTTATAATAAAATCTTGAATATCTTATGTAATTTATTGAATACTGCACTGAAAGTGAAGAACAGAATGGCTGTTTGGGTACAGAATGGTTGTAATGTGTTGGTTGTTTACCCTCGTGATGCTGTGGCTGACTGGGAGCTGTGGCCTGCTGCCACTGCCTAGTATCTGAAGAGAGTATTATACCTTTGCATATCACTAGCCTGGGAAAAGATCAAAATTCAAAATTTGAAGTACAGTTTCTTCTGAATGCATATCACTTTCACACCATCATAAAGTTGGAAAAATACAATAAGTTAAACCATTGTAAGTTGGTTTCCAACAGCATTTGCTCACTTTGTGACTGTGTGTCACATTTTGATAATTCACACAGTATTTCAAACTTCTCATTGTTATTACATTTGTTATGGTGATCTGTGATCAGTGATCTTTGCTATTACTGTTGCAAAAAGATTACAACTAGCTGAAGGCTCAGGTAATGGTTAACACTTTTTAGCAATAAAGTAGTCTTTAATTAAGGTATGCACATATTTTTTTAGACATAATGTTATTGCCTATTTAATAAAGTATAGTGTAAACATACTTTTATATGCACTGGAAAACCAAAAACATTATGTGACTTGCTTTATTGTGATACAATATTTGCTTTATGGTCTGGAACCAAATCTACAATATCTCCAAGGTATGCCTATATACATTCTTTTCAAGTATAAATTGTTCCACTATATCCCTCACCAGTTTCTCTTATATTTAATGTCTTATATTAACATGATATATTTGTCATAAGTAAGAAACCAACTTTGGTGCATTATTAACTAAACTTCATCTCCATGATTGAATCATATTTCAAGTGAAGATTGAAGTAGAAGATTATTCCACTAATGTACTCTTTCTGTTCCAGGATCTCATCCAAGATATCAAATTGCATTTAGTTGTTCTACTTTGTATCACCATTCTCTAACAATTTGCCTGTCTTCCCTGGTTTTCCATTACTTGGCAGTTTTGCAGAATACTTTTAAGGTATTTCATAGGATGTACTTTAATTTGGGTTTTTCTCTTACATTCATCTTGATTAATTTGAGATTTCAGTTTCTGAAAGAACAAAGGTGAAATACCCTTTTTATCACATAAGGTCAGGGGTACATGCTATCAACATGATTTATAACTGATGATATTAATTTGATTCACCTGGCCTAGGTAGCATTTGCCAGTTTCTTCTACTATACTGTTAATTTTTGCCATACTCTATTCTTTGGAAGTAAGTCATTAAGTGTTACCTGCACACAAGGGATGGGGGAGGTGATTAAACTTCACCTCCTGAAGAGGAAAGTATCTATCTTAATCACTTGGATTAGTTTTCAAGGAAGATGTTTCTCTTCTCCCCTATTTATTTAATCACTTATTTGCATAAGTATGGATGCATGGATATTTATTTTTTGCTTTGGGTTACAATCCATTAATGTGTTTGGATAGTATATTTATATTAATAATATTCATTAAAATATTAATACCATTTTTTGAGTGACATCATTAATTTTGATTGAAAAGCATGTCAAGCACTTCATTTCTCATTGCTTTCTAGCCAATTAAATGACTTCTTATAGTTACTGTTTTTAGTTAAACATGAGGTTCACGTATAAACAATTTAATTTATTATCAAATCGTCTCCCATCCTTCTCCTATTTCTGAAGTCCTTCACCTATTCTCTTTTTTAATTGGCCAGATGAATCTTTGGAGGTAGGAATATTACCAAATATGAGTGTCAATCTCATTATTAATAAAATAATGGCAGGTCTTTTTCATGATTTGTCATAAATAAAAAGGAAACCAGTTTTCTCTTTATCTATTATATTTTTGTTTTAATTTCAACTGGATTGTAAAAAAATTATAAATAAGGAGATTTGAAGCTTAAAACTTATTGATACATCTTGTTTTGAGTTAAGACACTTCTGGGAGAAATAACATGCTGTTTTATTGCCAAGTATCCAGTATATATGCAGTCATTCTCTCTTGTCCACAGTAGAGATTGCACATTAAGATGTGTTTCAGTGTGTATACTTATTTTAAGCTCTCTTAACATTTATGTATTCCATATTCTTTTTTTTTTTTTTTTTGCGGTACGTGGGCCCCTCACTGTTGTGGCCTCTCCCGTTGTGAAGCACAGGCTCTAGATACGCAGGCTCAGCAGCCATGGCTCATGGGCCCAGCCGCTCCGCTGCATGTGGGATCTTCCCGGACCGGGGCACGAACCCGTGTCCCCTGCATCGGCAGGCAGACTCTCAACCACTGCGCCAACAGGGAAGCCCTGTATTCCATATTCTTAATGCTAGATTACATTGTACCTGGGGAACTTGATTGCCAGTATTGGAGGCAAGGGGAAAATGTCACTACCTGAATCCTGGAGAGGTTATGTGGAAAAGTGTCCACCACAATATCTTAGTACAACACTCATCTTTCCTATAAAATTACCCTATAACCTATGGAAGAGAAAATAAACAACAAAAAACAACAATAACAACAAATCCCCAATGAAATAACTCAAAAACTTAGGAGAATCATCTAAACCTTCGAGTCTAAAGTAAACCAAACCATCTACAAAAACTGATAAAGATGCAATGCTCCTATTTTTAAATGTTTATGTTTAATAAAAAGTGCATGTATTTCAGATATACAACATGGTATTTTGATATACAGAGTGAAATGATTACTACAGTCAACCTAATTAACATATAACCTCACACGCTCAAGATTTCTTCTGTGGTGAGAGTACCTGAAATCTACTCTCTTAGTAAATTTCCAGTATTCAATACAGTATTATTAACTGCAGTCATCATGCTGTACGTTAGATCTCTAGACCTATTTATCCTACATAAACTGCAACTTTGTATCTTTTGACCAACATTTTCCCATTCCCTACACCTCCTTGCTCCTGGTAACCAATTTTCTACTCTCTGCTTCTATATATGCAGCTTTTTGAGATTTCACATGTAAATGAGATAATTCCGTTTTCTCTTTCTGATTATTTCACTTAATGTCTTTCAGGCTAATGAATGTTGTTGCAAATGGCAAGATATCCTTTTGAAGGCTGAAATATATATATATTTTTTTTTTTTTTTCTTCATACATTTATCCATTGATGAGCACTTAGGTTGTTTCTCTATCTTGGCTGTTGTGAATAATGCTGGTATAAACATGGAAATGCAGATATCTCTTCCAGGTAGATTTCACTTCCTTTTTGTATATACCCAGAAGAGGGATATCCTGGATCATGTGGTAGTTCTATTTGAACCTCTGTATTGATTTTTGTAATGGCTATACCAATTTATATTCCCACTAACAGTGTACAAAAGTTCCCTTTTCTCCAAATCCTTTCCAACACTTACTGATGCCTATAATTTTTTAATAGTAGTCATCCTAATAAATGTGAACTGGTATCTCACTGTGTTACTGATCTGTAATTCCCTGATGATTAGAGATGTTGAGCACTTTTTCATATAGCTGGTGGCGATTAGTGTGTCTTCTTTAGAAAAATATCTACATAGGTTCTTTGTCTATTTTTAACTGGGGTTTGGGTCTTTGTTCTTGTTGTTATTTAATTGTGTGAGTTTCTTATATATTTTGGATTTAACCATATATATATATATATATATATATATATATAACCATATACATATATATATATATCAGCAGATACATATGTATAGTCTGCAGATATCTTCTCCTATTCTGCAAGTTGTCTTTTCACTTTATTGTTCGTTTTTGCTGTGCAGAAGCTTTTTAGTTTGCTATAGTCCCAATTGTTTATTTTTAATTTTGTTGCCTGTGTTTTTGGTGTCTTATATAAAAATCATTTCCAAGGCCAAGGTCAAGGAGGTTATTTCCTTCTAGGATTTTACAGCTTCATGTCTTATGTTTAAGTCCCTAGTCCATTTTTCTTTTTAACATCTTTATTGGAGTCAGTTTGTTAATGTGGTGTATCACATTGATTGATTTGTGTATATTGAAGAATCCTTGCATTCCTGGGATAAACCCCGCTTGATCATAGTGTGTGATCCTTTTAATGTGCTTCTGTATTCTTTTTGCTAATATCTTGTTGAGGATTTTCACATCTATGTTCATCAGTGGTATTGGCCTGTAGTTTTCTTTTTTGTGACAACTTTGTCTGATTTTGGTGTCAGGGTGATGGTGGACTCGTAGAATAAGTTTGGGAGTGTTCCTCCCTCTGCTATATTTTGGAAGAATTTGAAAAGGTATGTGTTAGCTCCTCTCTAAATGTTTGATAGAATTCGTCTGTGAAGCCATCTGGTCCTGGGCTTTTGTTTGTTGGAAGATTTTTAGTCACAGTTTCAATTTCAGTGCTTGTGATTGGTGTGTTTATATTTTCTATTTCTTCATGGTCAATCTCAGAAGGTTGTGCTTCTCTAAGAATTTGTCCATTTCTTCCAAGTTGTCCTTTCTTGGCATATAGTTGCTTGTTGTACTCTCGCATGATAATTTATATTTCTGGAGTGTGGTTGATACTTCTTTTTCTTTTCTAATTCTGTTGATTTGAGTCTTCTCCCTCTTTTTCTTGATGAGTCTAGCTAATGGTTTATCAATTTTGTTTTTCTTCTTAAAGAACCAGATTTCAGTTTTATTCATCTTTGCTATTGTTTCCTTTATTTCTTTTTCATTTATTTCTGATCTGATCTTTATGATTTCTTTCCTTCTGCTAACTTTGTGGGGTTTTTGTTCTTCTTCTCTAATTGCTTTAGGTGTAAGTTTAGGTTGTCTATTTGAGATTTCTTGTTTCTTTAGGTGGGATTGTACTGCTATAAACTTCCCTCTTAGAACTGCTTTTGCTGCATCCCATAGGTTTTGAGCCATCGTGTTTTCATTGTCATTTGTTTCTAGGTATTTTTTTATTTCCTCTTTGATTTCTTCAGTGATCTCTTAGTTATTTAGTAGCATATTTTTTAGCCTCCACGTGTTTGTATTTTTTACAGTTTATTTTCCTGTTTTTGATATTTAGTCTCATAGCGTTGTGGTCAGAAAAGATACTTGATGTGATTTCAATTTTCTTAAATTTACCAAGGCTTGATTTGTGACCCAAGATATTATCTGTCCTGGAGAATGTTCCATGAGCAATTGAGAAGAAAGTGTATTCGGTTGTTTTTGGATAGGCTGTCCTATAAATATCAATTAAGTCCATCTTGTTTAATATGTCATTTAAAGCTTGTGTTTCCTTATTTGTGTTCATTTTGGATGATCTGTCAATTGGTGAAAGTGGGGTGTTAAAGTCCCCTATTATTATTGTGTTACTGTTGATTTCCCTGTTTTATGGCTGTAGTTTATGGCTCAATACATTTGCCTTATGTATTTAGGTGCTCCTATGTTGGGTGCATTAATATTAACAATTGTTATATCTTCTTCTTGGATTGATCCCTTGATCATTCTGTAGTGTCCTTCTTTGTCTCTTGTAATAGTCTTTATTTTAACGTCTATTTTGTCTGATATGAGAATTGCTACGCCAGCTTTCTTTTGATTTCCATTTGAATGGAATATCTTTTTCTATCCCCACACTTTCAGTCTGTATGTGTCCCTAGGTCTGAAGTGGGTCTCTTGTAGGCAGCATATATATGGGTCTTGTTTTTGTATCCATTCAGCCAGTCTGTGTCTTTTGTTTGGAGGATTTAATACATTTAACTTTAAGGTAATTATCGATATGTATGTTCCTATTACCTTTTTCTTAATTGTTTTGGGTTGTTATTGTAGGTCTTTTCCTTCTCTTGTGTTTCCTGCCTAGAGAACTTCCTTTAACATTTGTTGTAAAGCTGGATTGATGGTGCTGAATTCTCTTAGCTTTTGCTTGTCTCTAAAGGTTTTAATTTCTCCATCAAATCTGAATGAGATCCTTGCTGGGTAGAGTAATCTTGGTTATAGCTTTTCCCTTTCATCACTTTAAATATGTCCTGCCACTCCCTTCTGGCTTGCAGAGTTTCTGCTGAATGATCATCTGTTAACCTTATGAAGATTCCCTTGTATGTTATTTGTTGCCTTTCCCTTGCTGCTTTTATTATTTTTTCTTTGTATTTAATTTTTGATAGTTTGATTAATATGTCTTGACATGTCTCTCCATGGATTTATCCTGTATGGGACTCTCTGTGCTTCCTGGACTTGATTGACTATTTCCTTTCCCATATTAGGGAAGTTTTCCACTACAGTCTCATCAAATATTTTCTCATTCCCTTTCTTTTTCTCCTCTTCTTCTTGGACCTCTATAATTCGAATGTTGGTGTGTTTAATATTGTCCCATAGGCCTCTGAGACTGTCCTCAATTCTTTTTCCTTTATTCTGCTCTGTGGTAGTTATTTCCACTATTTTATCTTCCAGGTTACTTATCTGTTCTTCTGCCTCAGTTATTCTGCTATTGGTTCCTTCTAGAGAATTTTAAATTTCATTTACTGTGTTGTTCATCACTGTTTGTTTGCTCTTTAGTTCTTCTAGGTCGTTGTTAAACATTTCTTGTATTTTCTCCATTCTATTTCCAAGATTTTGTATCATCCTTACTATCATTACTCTGAATTCTTTTTCAGGTAGACTGCTTATTTCCTCATCATTTGTTTGGTCTAGTGGGTTTTACCTTGTTCCTTCATCTGCTGCATATTTCTCTGTCTTCTCATTTTCCTTAACTTACTGTGTTTGGGGTCTCCTTTTCTCAGGCTGCAGGTTCATAGTTCCCGTTGTTTTTGGTGTCTGCCCCCAGTGGGTGAGGTTCGTTCAGTGGATTGTGTAGGCTTCTTGGTGGAGGGGACTGGTGCCTGTGTTCTGATGGATGAGGCTGGATCTTGTCTTTCTGGTGGGCAGGACCCCATCCGGTAGTGTGTTTTGGGGTGTCTGTGAACTTATTATGATTTTAGGAAGCCTCTCTGCTGATGGGTGGGGTTGTGTTTCTGTCTTGGTAGTTGTTTGGCATGGGGCATCCAGCACTGGAGCTTGCTGACCGTTGGATGTAGCTGGGTCTTAGCTCTGAGACGGAGACCTCTTGGAGAGCTGTTGCCGATTGATATTACATGGGACTGGGAAGTCTCTGGTGGTCCAATGTCCTGAACTCAGCTCTCCCACCTCAGAATCTCAGGCCTGACACCAGGCTGGAGCTCCAAGACCCTGTCAGCCACATGGCTGCTTCCTTGTGTGCTTTCTCTCCTTGGCCTGATGTGTACGAGTTGCTCCACCAGTCTTTAGGCTTTTTTCAGGGAAGTTGTTCCACATGTAGCTGTAGACTCAGTGTATCCATGGGAGGAGTGGAGTCCAGCACCTGCTCTGGCACCATCTTGATCCAGAACAGTTCTAATCCATTTTGAGTTGATTTTTATGTATGGTGGAAGATAAGAGTCCAATTTCATTCTTTTGCAAGTGGATATCCATTTTTCCTATTACCATTTATTGAAGAGACAATTCTTCCCCATGTTCATTCTTAGCATCCTTGTTGAAAATTATTTGACTGTGTATATGTGGATTTATTTCTGGACTTTCTCTTCTGTTCCATTGGTCTATATGTCTGTTTTTATGCCAATATCATGTTGTTTTGATTACTATAGTTTTGTGATATAGTATGAAACCAGTAAATGTGATACTTCCAACTCTGTTCTTCTTTCTCAAGATTGCCTTGGTTATTCAGAGTCTTATGTATTTGTTTTGTGAGTGAATAAAATAGCAGCTGTATCATCAAATGGAAAACAAATGCAAAATATTAGGAACTTCATCTCTGATGAGAACTATCAGAACTATTTCCAAGTAATTTGTCAATGCTCCTTCCTGATGATTTTATTTGTACTGGAGATCAAATATATATGACATTCCCTTACCGTAGAAAAATGCATTTCAGAGATATAGACATTAATATGAACTACAAATTAATTTTTTTAAATTTATCTTTCATGGGATAAAATTCTCATGGGATAAATTCAAATGTGTAAAATGCTTTAGAGAGTCATTTGCTTGTATTTCTACCCATTACAGAACTTGTGACATGATCATTATTAACCTCTTTCTGCTTCATAAATTCTCATACTTTTTCTGATCAGTTTTACTGCAGTGTGATACAGACTACCACAGTGGTCTACAGTGAATTAGCCGTATCCAAAGTCAGTCTGATCCAGATGCAGAAATTTAGTCTGGCATATGGATAATTTTTCAAGCATATAGAACCTCATTATATGAATTTAACATACCAACTCTGTCTTGCTTTTTCACAATAATTTTATTTTTTCTCACTTTTTCATATCAAATTTTATGCCTTGTATATATTGACTATAACATAATAGCGCTTTAATTAATTTATTTTTTTTACATCTAGATAGGTTAAAAATCAATCGATGAATTAACAACACTTGAAATTATAGACAGCCTGAGTGCTCTACAGTGACTATGCAACTCTTTTATTTATTTTTGGTTGTATTAATTTCAGTAATAGATCTGTCAGTAATGCTTTATGAGTCTTAATTTGATTGGATCAAATTGAATAACTTGGGGCTAAGACTATTTGGAGAAAGTAAAATTCCATTTTAGATATAAATTGTCTATTAATGTGAGGTTAGAATTGTTTTATGTCAGTGAAAAGATACTAAACAGACATATGTGTTTGCCTGTGTAATATCATAGTCATAATGCAAGTTTGAAGAAGATCTAGGGATGGCAAAAGAAGGCAGTTGTCAATTTTATCTAGAAAGTCTTAGTAAATATCTTCCTGTTTTGCGTTACGCAACAATGAAAGAAGGAAAAAAGCAGTATCAAAACCATGCCATTCCATACTGGAGCAACAGAAAGAACAGATGCACAGCCCTAAAAATTCCTTGTTTGTAGAGACTAGAGTTTTACTTAAAATATACTAGAATGTGCCTAATACAGAGTTGGGCTTTAATATTTCTATACTTTATGAAATATAGAATTGTCCATTTTATTTTTTATTGTTGATTAAAATATTAAATCCCTCATTAGATACTCTGTGTGGAAGTTCTGAACACCTTTCTTTTTAATAATTATTTTGCAAATTTCTGTTGACATTCTTTTAGTTGCCCTATTGATAAACATTTCATTCTAGATATTTAAGATCCCATATTTATGACTATGTTTATATTGATAAAAGTATAAATTATGGTTATGTTTATATTGGATAAAAAGAATAATTTTCACTTGTAAGTTATGGAGTGTTAATCATCACTTAAAATAGTAGATTATTACTTCATTATAATCAAGTTTCTCAATATAGACTGGTTTCAGTTTACAAAAAATTCTATAGCAGGGTCTGATGAGATTATATGCAGGGTATTCTAAAACCATCACTGTAGTTTCTTTGCTTTAATAATCTCAGAAATAAAAATGCTACAAATGTACAAAGATACCATTTTAAAAATTATTATATTTCCTTTATACTTATTTACTTTTTAATGTTGAATAATAATTTTAAATGAATAGACTTTATTATTTTGAGCAATTTTAAGTTTACAGAATGATGGAGCAGAAAGTACAGAGAGTTCCCATATATGTCCTTACACCCTCCCATAGTGCTCCCTATTATTAACATCTTATATTAATGTGGTATGTTTATTACAATTGATGGTGTAATATCCATACACTATTACAAACTAAAGTCCATAGTTTACATTAGGATTTAATCTTTGTGTTGTACATTCTATGGATTTTGACAAATGTACAATGACATGAATTCAACTTTACCATTAACGTATAGAAAATTTTCACTGCTCTGAAAATGCTTGGGTTCCACCTATTTATTTCTCCTTTCCTCCCCCCAAACACCTGACAGCAAATGATCTTTTTACTGTTTGCATAGTTTTGTCTTTTCCTGAATGTCATATAGTTGAGATCATATATTATGTAACCTTTAAGATGAGCTTCTTTTGCTTACTAATTAGTGTCTAAGGTTCCTCCATGTCTTTTCTGGGCTTGATAGTTCATTTCTTTTTATGGATGAATAATATTCCATTGTATGAATGTACCACAGTTTGCTAATCCATTCCATCAATTATTCACATATTGATTGCTTCCAGTTTTGGGCAAATATACACAAAGCTGCTATAAACATTTGTGTGCAGGTTTTTGTGTGGACATAAGCACTCATTTGGGTAAATAGCAAAGAGCATGACTGCTGGCTCATATGGTAAGAAAATGTTTAGTTTTATAAGAAACTGCCAAACTTCCTTCCAGAGTGGCTGTACCATTCTGCATTCCAACAGCAATGAATGAAGAGGTTTTTTGCTCTACCCTCCACAGCATTTAGTATTGTCAGTGTTTTGGATTTTAGCCATTTTAATTGGTGTCACTGGTATCTCATTGTTTTAATTTACATTCCCTAATGACATATGCTACTATCTTTTCATACACTGTTTGAAATCTGTACATCTTCTTTGTTGAAGTATCTTTTCAGATCTTTTGCCCATTTGTTAATTGCATTGTTTACTTTTGTTGATGAATTTTAAGGGTTCTTTGTAGATTTTGGGTAACAGTTCTTTATCACACAAAAGTTTTGGAAATTTATTTCCCAGGTATGTAGATTGTATTTTCATTCTCTTAACAGTATTTTCATCAGAGCAGATTTTTTAAATTTTAATGAAGTCCAACTTACCATTTTTTTTCCTTCATATAACTTACTTCTGATACTTTATTTAAAAAGTCATAGCCAAACCCAAGGCTATTTAGATTTGCCTCCTCAGTTATCTTCTTTGAGTTTCCTTAGTAAGAAAGACTTATTTTAATTAGAATAATAGGAATATATCTCAGTTTTTAAAAAAGCAGAAGAATCAGGGTGTGGAAAGAGAAGTGCCTGGCAAGTTCCAAGATCCAGATCAGTCTCAAAATTGCATTTTGACAAGATGAATCCACTCCATACTTGCGTCACTAGCTTCAAATTTCTTAGAGTGAAAGCATCTGCCCGGTCAAACTTAGATTATATGTCTTGTCTCTCCACTAGTAAGGAACATTGTATCTGTATGAATAATTTCAAAATGGGAGTCAAAAATGGGTAAAAGTCAATTCCCTAACAACTAGTCAGAAAATTTATGGAAAACCGGAGAGTGTTCAACACACAAGAAAGATCACAACCCCATAAAAATAGTACTATTTTAGCTTATAATAGCATAACTGAGAGTTCCTCAGAGACATTGTTTGTTCTAGCTTCTCATTCACTTTCTTGGATGATCTAAAATATACATGCTTTTATTTTTTCTTCACATATCCTATTCGTGAAAGTTGGACAAGCAATCCTAAAATTTATGGTCAGTGATGTTTTTTCTTTTTTTTCTTTTTTTTTTTTTTTTTTTTGCGGTACGCGGACCTCTCACTGTTGTGCCCTCTCCCGTTGCGGAACACAGGCTCTGGACCGCAGGCTCAGCAGCCATGGCTCACGGGCCCAGCCACTCCATGGCATGTGGGATCCTCCCAGGCCGGGGCACGAACCCGTGTCCCCTGCATCAGCAGGCGGACTCTCAACCACTGCACCACCAGGGAAGCCCCGGTTAGTGATTTTTATAAAATACAATCAAGGACTTTGTAAGAAGTGCTATTACATTTTTTTAAATAAATCCTTAGGGTAAATAAGGACAGGAAAAGAAAACAATTATTAAAGGCAGAGGCCATTTGTTTAAATAAGTATTCTTTATTCCAAGGCATGTCTCTAATGACTAGCTATTAAAATGGACTTCCTAGCTGTTAGGTAAGTAATGGATAAAAGGGAGTTTGATTCATTGATTTTGATTTTGTATTTATGCTCAATGGGGTTCATGGATTACTGTCATTTATCCATCAAGAATTCTAAAGCTAAATACTGTCTTCACATCAATCATGGGTGAATATGGCACTGGCCTGTTTAATTGACTGGAAAACGGTAATGCACCAAGATTAATAGAAATGGAAAGTGGATTCTAAATCCTGTTTCTCAATAATAATGCAGTTACTATTGCTCTGGTAAAATTGCTAAGTAAAAATTCAGAAACCATGAAAATATCAATTAAAACTATTTCCTGACCTTAGAAAGAAATATAAAGCATCCTTTAAAAATGGCCAACCCATACTAGAAAATTCATTATCTTTTAATACTGGATGTTATATCTCAACTGTTCTATATACTGTATCTTTTAGTGTAATGAAAGGTCATATGAAATACCAGAGTCTGTTGTCAAAGATTACATGCCTTTGGGAAATTTTTTTTCACTTCTTTGTCATTTGATGAATGAATAAATGGATAACATTCATTCCTTTAATACATATTTTTTTACGCTTACAATTCTCCTAGTACTCTTTAAGGTGTGAAAGTTACAAAAATAAATAAACATAGTTCCTCCTATCAAAAAGCTTACTTTTGGAAAAGAGGGAATATAAGATTATAGAAACATGAAATTTCTACATAAAAGTCTAAGGATATGACCAAATCAAACAAAAATGGTGTGAATCTTCATCTTTACTGAAACTGGGGAGTGACCTGAAACCAACATACATACTAAGGTAATTCTGGTAGATAAACCAGATGATAGATAAAGCTTGAAATAAATCATGGAGGGATGAATCACAAAAAGATGTATCTCATTTATGATAAGGATCGTTCCTCTGGGAACCCATTTAAAACAATACAGGTCAATAATTTAAGAAATTATAGCAGCAGTACTAAAAGTAATATTTTCAATAAGAAAATAATAATTAAAAAATCTGTGTATGGCCTGGGTCTTATCTGGTGAGTGTGTTCGTTTCCTAGGGTTGCTATCCAAAGTACTACAAACTGGGTGGCTTAAAACCATAGAAATTTACTTTTTCACAATTTTGGAGGTTAGGCATCCAAACTCAAGGTGTTGTCAGGGCCATGCTCCCTCTGCAAACTGTAGGGGCAAATCCTTCCTTGCTTCTTCCTAGTTTCTAGTGGTTTTCCAGCAATCTTTGGCATTCATTAACTTTCAGCTACAGCATCTCAGTCTCTGTCTCCATTGTCACATGGTATTTTCCTGGTGTGTGACTGTGTTCAAATAGTGTTTTCCTTTTCTTATAAGAATTCCAGTCATATTGAGTTAGACTCATCCTAATGACCTCATCTTAATTTGATTACATCTGCAAATATTATATTTCCAAATAAGGCCACATTCACAGCTACGGATATTAGGACATCAACATATCTTTCTGGGGGACACAATTCAACCGTAAACAGTGAGTTTCCATCTTTATTGTCTACTTATTCTGCTATATGAAAACATTTTATTAAAAAGGAATCTCAACCTCATAATAGATGAGTGAATCTGTCATATGAAGTTGACATTAGTGTGTATAGCATTACATGCCCTCATCAATAAGAATCTTAATACTTATTTTAAGAAAGCATACAACAAAATTTTTAAAAAATAAAAAAGCATTGATTAAAGAATGATTTATATTTAGGGGTATCAGAAAAGTTGATTTAGCTATTCCCCTATTTGAAATACAAATGTTCCAGGCAAGGCAAGCTGATTTCGGCTGAATGCTGATGTCAAAGCCAATGTTTGGGCATTCTTATGAAAATCCTAGGCTTATGTTCATATTAATTTTATTGTGGCTGTATATAAATGAAGTGGAAAACATACCCTCACTCATGTGACACACACTTATACCTGATTTTCAAATAGAAGCTCATTTCCATCAAAACGTAACCTTCACTTCCCATGAAGACTTCTCTCATCCTTCAGAAAATTAATCCACCTGATTAATTATTCAATGCTAACTTTCTTCATAAGTTCATTTTTACATACTCTAAATGGTAATACATTGCTTATACATTTATCTTTCTTATCAGACAGTGAGCTCAGTAAGATAAAATTAATGCATTGCAGAAGTTCAATACCTTATTATTGAGGAAATTAACTGAGGAAATTAAATTGAGGAATTCAGCTTCCTAGTACTGAATCAAACTGACATTAACCCATGTTATACAGAGACATTTCAAATGATGGACCGATTTCTGTAACAGAAATAAAGCAAAACATACCATAAGATTTGTAAATAAAATATGAAAATTCCCTAACATGGCATAACAATGGATAAGGGCAGGACATTTCACTTTGTAACTTTTAGGAACCAAAACACTTAAACACTTGTCATAGATAAAATGAATCCTTACTCAATCTACCTTTCAATTTTCTGACAGGAATGCTGTCCGTCAAATCATCTAGGAATTCCCCCATGTGCTTTAGTCTGTCAGCTGAAAAATATTCAATTGATTATGACAGATAGGCATGAAATCTGTTCTGATGGACTGAGGAAAGAAAAGCTTGATGAATGCTAAGGTATATTATGTCTTGATGATTATTTTTGCAAAGTCAATCATTTGTGTATTGGGTATTTATTATAATCTACTCTAGAAAAATTATTATTGCCTACTAATTGGCATACATTTTACTTCATTTTTTGACTTAAAATGTCAAAGATAATTTTCTGCCTGAAATGATTATATATAGCAGTAGAGAAATACACCTAAAAAATCAACTTTATAGTTTTCATTTTAAAATTATTTATATTTGAAGATTTATCTGCATCTTATGAAATCAATATTAGATGTATCTTAAATGTGGAAATATGAAAAATATATGACCACATTATGACTATATCCAGTCAACATTCTCTTAATATTTTATTTTAATCTAATAGCACATTTTAATCTAATAGCATAACAATTATTTCCACAAAACTCTCACTTAAAAAACAACTAAGGGGCTTCCCTGGTGGCACAGTGGTTGAGAGTCCGCCTGCTGATGCAGGGGACACGGGTTCGTGCCCCGGTCTGGGAAGATCCCACATGCCGCGGAGCGGCTGGGCCCGTGAGCCATGGCTGCTGAGCCTGCGAGTCCGGAGGCTGTGCTCCGCAACAGGAGAGGCCACAACAGTGAGAGGCCCGCGTACTGCAAAAAAAAAAAAAAAAACTAGGAAATTGCACCTATTTAATCTTATATAATTTGTAAATTGACTTTTTGAGCTACAATGGTTAAGTTAGACATGGACATGTCAATAAGAGGAAATGCAATTTTTATTTTGTACTTTTTCCTGTGTATGCAATATATCAGGCAGGCTGGTGTTCTTCAGACAAGTGAAATAGGAAGGAGCTTTACATGGGAGCAAGTCTAAGTCTATACACTTCAGTTTTAATCATCATTACATCTTGGAAAATGTATCCCTTTTTACAGATCCCTATTTTTCAGATTATGTTTTCTTTAGGTTCCTTGACGTATCAAAGAGTTTTTTTTTTTTTTTAAAGACAGATGTCTTTTTAATTTTTTTTCTTATTCTTACATACTATGATGATCCAGAGCCAGCTGCTCTCAGATCCCTTCCTTGCCCCTCCTGTTCTGCTTGGTACAGCAGAGGGCCTGATCTTTGCCTATTAGGTTAACTTGGCTCAATTTCACCTGGCTTCCAACTTGTTTGGAGTTAATGAGAGGCACTAGTGGGGGATGGTAGTGTGGTGGTTCATCAAAAATTTAAAAATAGAACTACTATATGACCCAGCAGTTCCACTCTGAGTATTTAGCCAAAGGAAACAAAACACTAAGTCAAAAAGATGTCTGCAGCCCCATGTTCCTTGCAGGATTACTTACAATAGCCAAGATAGGGAAAAAACATGTGTCCCTTGATGTTGAATGGACAAAGAAAATGTGAGATATGCATATATTGGATGGGCCAAAAATTGTCTTTGTTTTCTTTTTTCTTTTTTTTAGATTCCATATATATGTGTTAGCATACGGTATTTGTTTTTCTCCTTCTGACATATTTCACTCTGTATGACAGACTCCAGATCCATCCACCTCACTACAAATAACTCAATTTCATTTCTTTTTATGGCTGAGTAGTATTCCATTGTATATATGTGTCATATCTTCTTTATCCATTCATCTATCGATGGACACTTAGGTTGCTTCCATGTCCTGGCTATTGTAAATAGTGCTGCAATGAACATTGTGCTACATGATTCTTTTTGAATTATGGTTTTCTCAGGGTATATGCCCAGTAGTGGGATTGCTAGGTCATATGGTAGTTTTCTTTTTAGTTTTTTAAGGAACCGCCATACTGTTCTCCATAGTGGCTGTATCAGTTTACATTCCCACCAACAGTGCACGAAGGTCCCCTTTTCTCCACACCCTCCCCAGCATTTATTGTTTGTAGATTTTTTGATGATGGCCATTCTGACCAATGTGAGACGATACCTCATTGTAGTTTTGATTTGCATTTCTCTAATGATTAGTGATGTTGAGCATCCTTTCATGTGTTTGTTGGCAATCTGTACATCTTCTTTGGAGAAATGTCTGTTTAGGTCTTCTGCCCATTTTTGGATTGGGTTGTTCATTTGTTTGATATTGAGCTGCATAAGCTGCTTGTATATTTTGGAGATTAATCCTTTGTCAGTTGCTTTGTTTGCAAATATTTTCTCCCATTCTGAGGGTTGTCTTTTGGTCTTGTTTATGGTTTCCTTTGCTGTGCAAAAGCTTTTAAGTTTCATGAGGTCCCATTTGTTTATTTTTGTTTTTACTTCCATTTCTCTAGGAGGTAGGTCGAAAAGGATCTCGCTGTGATTTATGTCAAAAAGTGTTCTGCCTATGTTTTCCTCTTAAGAGTTTTATAGTGCCTGGCTTTACACATAGGTCTTTAATCCATTTTGAGTTTATTTTTGTGTACGGTGTTAGGAAGTGTCCTAATTTCATTCTTTTACAGGTAGCTATCCAGGTTTCCCAGCAACACTTATTGAAGAAGCTGTCTTTTTTCCTGTATATTCTTGCCTCCTTTATCAAAGGTAGGGTGACCAGGGCTTCTCTAGTGGTACAGTGGTTAAGAATCTGCCTGCCAATGCAGGGGACATGGGTTCAAGCCCTAGTTCAGAAGATCCCACATGCCACGGAGCAACTAAGCCCATGCACCACAACTTCTGAGCCTCCACTATAGAGCCCACAAGCCACAACTACTGAAACCTGCATGCCTAGAGCCCATGCTCTGCAACAAGAGAAGCCACCACAGTGAGAAGCTCGTGCACCGCAAGGAAGAGTAACACCCACTGGCAGCAACTAGAGAAAGCTCTCACTCAGCAGTGAAGACACAATGCAGCTAAAAATAAATAAATAAATAAATAAAAAGATAAGGTGCCCATATGTGTGTGGGTTTATCTTTGGGCTTTCTATCCTGTTCCATTGATCTATATTTCTGTTTTTGTGCCAGTACCATACTTTCTTGATTACTGTAGCTTAGTAGTATAGTCTGAAGTCAGGGACCCTGATTCCTCCATCTCTGTTTTTCTTTCTCAAGATTGCTTTGCCTATTCAGGGTCTTTTGTGTTTCCATACAAATTGTCAATTTTTTTGTTCTAGTTCTGTGAAAATCGCCATTGGTAGTTTGATAGGGATTGCACTGAATCTGTAGATTGCTTTGGGTAGTAGAGTCATTTTCACAATATTGACTCTCCAATCAAAGAACATGGTATATCTCTCTAGCTGTTTGTATCATCTTTAATTTCTTTCATCTGTGTCTTATAGTTTTCTGCATACAGGTCTTTTGTCTCCTTAGGTAGGTTTATTCCTAGATATTTTATTCTTTTTGTTGCAATGGAAAATGGGAGCGTTTCCTTAATTTCTCTTTCAGATTTTTCATCATTAGTGTATAGGAATGCAAGAGATTTCTGTGCATTAAGTTTGTATCCTGCTACTTTAATAAATTCATTGATTAGCTCAAGTAGTTTTCTGGTAGCATCTTTAGGATTCTCTATGTATCGTATCATGTTATCTGCAAACAGTGACAGTTTTACTTCTTTTCTGATTTGGATACCTTTTATTTTTCTTTTCTGATTGCTGTGGCTAAAACTTCAAAAACTGTGTTGAATAATGGTGGTGAGAGTGGACAACCTTGTGTGGTTCCTGATCTTAGAGGAAATGGTTTCAGTTTTTCACCATTGAGAACGATGTTGGCTGTGGGTTTGTCATATATGGCCTTTATTATTTTGAGGTAAGTTCCCTCTATGCCTACTTTTTGGAGAGGTTTTATCATAAGTGGGTGTTGAATTTTGTCAAAAGGTTTTTCTGCATCTATTGAGATGATCATATGGTTTTTCTCCTTCGGTTTGTTAATGTGGTGTATCACATTGATTGATTTGCGCATATTGAAGAATCCTTGCATTCCTGCGATAAACTCTGCTTGATCATGGTGTATGATCCTTTTAATGTGCTGCAGTATTCTGTGTTGCTAGTATTTTGTTGGGGATTTTCACATCTATGTTCATCAGTGATATTGGCCTCTAGTTTTCTTTTTTTGTGACATCTTTGTCTGGTTTTGGTATCAGGGTGTTGGTGGCCTTGTAGAATAAGTTTGGGAGTGTTCCTCCCTCTGCTATATTTTGGAAGAGTTTGAGAAGGTATGTGTTAGCTCCTTTCTAAATGTTTCATAGAATTCGCCTGTGAATCCATCTGGTCCTGGGCTTTTGTTTGTTGGAAGATTTTTAATCACTGTTTCAATTTCAGTGCTTGTGATTGGTCTGTTTATATTTTCTATTTCTTCCTGGTTCAGTCTCAGAAGGTTGTGCTTTTGTAAGAATTTGTCCATTTCTTCCAGGTTGTCCATTTTGTTGGCATATAGTTGTGTGTAGTAATCTCACATGATCTTTTGTATTTCTGCTTACTTCTCCTTTTTCATTTCTAATTCTGTTGATTTGAGTCTTCTCCCTGTTTTTCTTAATGAGTCTGGCTAATGGTTTATGAATTTTGTTCATCGTCTCAAAGAACCAGCTTCTAGTTTTATTGTTCTTTGCTATTGTTTCCTTCATTTATTTTTCATTTATTTCTGATCTGATCTTTCTGATTTCTTTCCTTCTGCTAACTTTGTGTGTGTGGGGGAGTGTTTGTTCTTCTTTCTCTTATTGCTTTAGGTGTAAGGTCAGGTTGTTTATTTGAGATTTCTTATATCTTGAGGTAGGATTGTACTTCTATAAACTTCCCTCTTAGAACTGCTTTTGCTGCATCCCATAGGTTTTGGGCTGTCGTGTTTTCATTGTCACTTGTTTCTAGGTATTTTTGACTTCCTCTTTGATTTCTTCAGTGATCTCTTCATTTTTTAGTAGTGTATTGATTAGCCTTCTTGTGTTCATATGTTTTACAGGTTTTTTTTTCCTGTAATTAATATCTAGTCTCATAGCATTGTGGTCGGAAAATGTACCTGATACAATTTCAGTTTTCTTAAATTAACAGGGCTTGATTTGTGACCCAAGATATGATCTATCCTGGAGAATGTTCCATGAGCACTTGAGAAGAAAGTGTATTCTGGTGTTTTAGATGGAATGTCCTATAAATATCAATTAAGTCCATCTTGTTTAATATGTCATTTAAAGCTTGTGTTTCCTTATTTATTTTCATTTTGGATCATCTGTCCATTGGTGAAAGTGTGGTGTTAAAGTCCTCTACTATTATTGTGTTACTGTCAATTTCCCCTTTTATGGTTGCCTTATGTATTGAGGTGCTCCTATGTTGGGTGCATAAATATTTACAATTGTTATATATTGTTCGATTGATCTCTTGATCATTATGTAGTGTCCTTCTTTGTGTCTTGTAATAGTCTTTATTTTAAAGTCTACTTTGTCTGATATGAGAATTGCTACTCCAGCTTTCTTTTGATTTCCATTTGCATGGAATATCTTTTTCTATCCCCTCACTTTCAGTCTGTATGTGTCCCTAGGCCTGAATTCAGTCTCTTGTGGACAGGATATATATGGGTCTTGTTTTTGTATCGATTCAGCCAGTCTATGTCTTTTCGTTAGAGCATTTAATCCATTTACACTTAAGGTAATTATCAGTATGAATGTTCCTATTACCGTTTTCTTAATTGTTTGGGGTTTGTTTTTGTAAGTCTTTTCCATCTCTTGTGTTTCCTGCCTAGAGAAGTTCCTTTAACATTTGTTGTAAAGCTGGTTTGGAGGTGCTAAATTCTTAGCTTTTGCTTGTCTCTAAAGGTTTTCATTTCTCTGTTGAAGGTGAATGAGATCCTTGCTGTGTAGAGTAATCTTGGTTGTAGGTTTTTGCCTTTCATCACTTTAAATATGTCCTGCCACTCCCTTCTGGCTTGAAGAGTTTCAGCTGAAAGACCAGCTGTTAACCTTATGGGGATTCCCTTGTATGTCATTTGTTGTTTTTCCCTTGCTGCTTTTAATATTTTTTCTTTGTATTTAATTTTTGATAGTTTGATGAATATGTGTCTTGGCATGTTTCTCCTTGGATTTATCTTGTATGGGAGCCTCTGTGCTTCCTGGACTTGACTATTTCCTTTCCTTTGTTAGGGACGTTTTCAGCCAAAATCTCTTCAAATATTTTCTCAGACCCTTTCTTTTTCTCTTCTTCTTCTGGGACCCTTATAATTCAAATGTTGGTGCATTTAATGTTATCCCAGAGGTCTCTGAGACTGTCCTCATTTTCATTCTGTTTTTTTTATTCTGCTCTGTGGCAGTTATTTCCACTATTTTATCTTCCAGGTCACTTATCTGTTCTGCCTCAGTTATTCTCCTATTGATTCCTTCTAGAGTATTTTAAATTTCATTTATTGTGTTGTTCATCATTATTTGTTTGCTCTTTAGTTCTTCTAGGTCCTTGTTAAATGTTTCTTGTATTTTCTCCACTCTATTTCCAAGGTTTTGGATCATCTTTCCTATCATTACTCTGAATTCTTTTTCAGGTAGACTGTCTATTTCCCCTTCATTTGTTTGGTCTAGTGGGTTTTCACTTTGCTCCTTCATCTGTTGCATGTTTCTCTGTCTTCTCATTTTGCTTAACTTACTGTGTTTGAGGTCTCCTTTTGAAGGCTGCATGTTCATAGTTCCCATTGCTTTTGGGTTCTTCCCCCCAGGGAGTAAGATTGGTTCAGTGGGTTGTGTAGGCTTCCTGATGGAGGGGACTGGTGCCTGTGTTCTGGGGGGTGAGGCTATATCTTGTCTTTCTGGTGGGCAGGACCACATCTGGTGGTGTGTTTTGGGGTGTCTGTGGCCTTATTATGATTTTAGGCATCCTCTCTGCTAATTGTGTTAGCAGAGAGGCTGGCTGAAATCCTGTGTTCCTGTCTTGCTAGTTGTTTGGCATGGGACGTCCAGCATTGGAGCTTGCTGGCCATTGGGTGGAGTTGGGTCTTAGTGTTGAAATGGCGATCTCTGGGAGAGCTCTCGCCAATTGATATCACTTGGGGCCGGGAGGTCTCTGATGGTCCGATGACCTGAACTTGGCTCTCCCTTCTCAGAGGCTTAGGCCTGACACCAAGCTGGAGCACGAAGACCCTGTCAGCCACGTGGCTCAGAAGAAAAGGGAGAAAAAGAAAGAATATATAATAATAAATAAATAAAATATAAAATTACATTATTAAAGTTAAAAAACTTCTTAAATTATTAAAAAAAAAATTTTAAGTATTAAAGAAGAGAGCAACCAAACCAATACACAAATCCACCAGTGACAAGAAGCACTAAAATCTATGCTAAGATAAACCTAAAAGTAAGAAACAAATAAGTAGCATACATTAAACCCCAAGCCTACTCTTGCTCCCAAAGTCCACTGCCTCAATTTTGGCATGATTTGTTGTCTGTTTAGGTATTCCACAGATGCAAGGTACATCAAGCTGAATGTGGGGATTTAATCCACTGCTCCTGAGGCTGCACAGAGAAATTTCCTTCTCTCTTCTTTGTTTGCATAGCTCTGAGATTTACCGTTGGTTTTGGCCCCCATCTCCGTGTGTAGGTTGCCCTCAGGCATCTGTTCCGCACCCATACAGGATGGGGTTAAAGCAGTGGCTGATTAGGGGGCTCTTGCTCACTCATTCCATGGGGAGGGAAGGGTATGGTAGTTATAATTGCAATGCAGGGCAAGCCTGTGGTGGCAGAGGTCAGCATGACAATGCAACAGCCTGATGCGTGCCATGTGTTCCCCTGGGGAAGTTGTCCCTGGATCACAGTACCCTGGCAGTGGTGGGCTGCACTGGCTCCTGAGGCAGTGGGGTGTGGGTAGTGACCTGTACTTGCACACCGGATTCTTGGTGGCTCTAGCAGCAGTGTTAGCATTTCACGTCCATGTCTGGTGTCCGAGCTGATAGCCATGGCTTGTGCCTGTCTCTGGAGCTCGTTTAGCTAGTTCTCTGCCTTCTGTGGGCAGACAGGGAAGGAATCCCCTCTCCTCGCACACCCCAAAACAATGGTCTCTTACCTATTAGGCAGGTCCAGACTTTTCCCCGACACCCTCCTGGCCAGCTGTGACACACTACCCCCCTTCAGGCTGTGTTCATGCAACAAACCCCAGTCCTCTCCTTGGGATCTGACCTCCAAAGCCAGAGCCTCAGCTCCCAGCCACCACCCGCCCTGGTGGGTGAGCAGATAAGCCTTTCAGGCTGGTGAGTGCTGGTCGGCACTGATCCTCTGTGCAGGAATCTCTCCGCTTTGCCCTCTGCTCCCCTGTTGCTGTGCTCTCCTCGATGGCTCTGAAGCTTCCCCCGTAACCCCCACCTCTGCCAGTGAAGGGACTTCCTAGTGTATGGAAACTTTTCCTTCTTCACAACTTCCTTCCAGAGGTGCAGGTCCCATCCCTATTCTTTTGTCTCTGTTTTTTCTTTTTTCTTTTGCCTTACCCAGGTACATGGGGATTTTCTTGCCTTTTGGGAAGTCTGAGGTCTTCTGCCAGCATTCAGTAGGTGTTCTGTAGGAGTTGTTCCACATATAGATGCATTTCCGATGTATTTGTGGCAAGGAAGGTGATCTCTATATCTTACTCCTCCGCCATCTTGAAAGTACCCCTCGCCTTCTTTTTTTTAAGTAAAAATAAAAGACATTTTTCATTTTCAACAAGAACTTTATTGAACAACATATTCACCCTTTTGTTCCACTACCTTCTGCCATTTTTCAGGCAACTTCATTATTCCGTCTTCCCAAAACTTTTTATTTTTTTGAGCGAAGTACTGTTCCAGGTGCCTTTTACAGTCTTCCAGGGAATTGAGATTTTTTCCATTAAGAGAATTTTATAAAGACCAAAGTAAATGGAAATCCAAAGGTGCAATGTCTGGTGAATACAGGCAATGAATCAGAACTTCCCAGTCAAGCTGTAACAGTTTTTTTCCTGGTCATCAAAGAAACATGTGGTCTTGCGTTATCCTGATGGAAGATTATGCATTTTCTGTTGACTAATTTTGGGTGCTTTTCGTTGAGTGCTGCTTTCAGTTGGTCTGTGAGCAGAACTCGTTGGAATTAAATGTTTGGTTTTCTGGAAGGAGCTCACAGTAGAGGACTCCCTTCCAATTCCACCATATACACAACATCACCTTCTTTGGATGAAGTCTGGACCTTGGTGTGGTTGGTGGTGGTTCATTTCGCTAGCCCCACTAACACTTCTGTTCCATATTGTTGTACAGTATCCACTTTTCATCACCGTCTCAATTTGTTTTAAAAACAGAACGTTTTCATTACGTTTCAGTAGAGAATTACATGCGGACATATGGTCAAGGTTTTTTTCGCTTAACTTATGTGGAACCCAAACATCAAAATGATTCACATACCAAGCTGGTGCAAATGATTTTCAGCACTTGATTTGGATATTTTGAGTATGTTGGCTATCTCCCGCATGGTATAACGTTGATTGTTCTCAATTATTGTTTTGATTTGATCGCTATCAATTTCAACTGGTCTACCCAACCGTGGAGCATTGTCCAGTGAGAAATCTCCAGCATGAAACTTCACAAACCACTTTTGTGGTTTGTGACATGTTTTGTGACATGTTCGATCAGTCACAGCACCTTCTCCATACACTGCACAAATCTTTTTGTGTGTTTCAGTTTCATTTTTACCTTTCTTGAAATAATAAAGCATAATATGCCAAAAATGTTGCTTTTTCTCTTCCATCTTCAATATTAAAATGGCTACACAAAAATTCACCAATTTTAATGAGTGTTTTTTTAAATGCACGCTGATATGACAGCTATCACATACAATCTAACAAAATTGTTTCAAATGAAGTTAAAGACAACTAAGTGCTACTAGAGCCATCTTACAGAAAAAAAAAAATGAACCTTTTGGCGCATCCAGTATATCCACATACACAATGGATTTTTATTTCAACCTTCATTTCCCTCATAAAATTTTCCAGCATTGGCTACAGCTCCCAAGTGACAGGCCATAGTTAGAACTCCTGTCTAGGGTTGTAGTGTTTTTATGCCATTGCTAATCTCTAAGTATCCTCAATTTCTCCTTTTATCTTAGCTTTTTTATCACCTATGTAATTGGCTGTCTATTAAATTACCCCCATTTTAACTACTTTGAGTACTTACGACCTTACTCCATTCAGAATATATTTTGCATAACAAATACTCCAACTAAAAAAATAAGAAGTTGCTGCCTTTAGTGTTATGCTGAAGTGTATTTTAAAGCTACACAGTGGCTCTGGTTCAGTGCTGGAATCAATTATGAATGTGTGTCATGGATGAGGACATTATATGTAACTTCTCACATGCCATATAACTGCTCTACTAACCACTTCTGAATTATACTTCATTATACTTTGTCACCACAAGATTTCTTACTTTATCATGTATAATCTTAGAATATTCTCTTCTCCAGAAACCATATATTTTCTTTAAATAATCTTTATTATAAAAGTTTCTGAGACTTAAGTCCCTCATTACCTTAAGACCAACTATTCTAAAGCCCAAAAATTCTGGTTTCCACATTCTGGCAAGTGTGAAAATGAGATTAGAACCTATATCGGTGTCCTATTGCTGCTGTAACTCATTATCACAAACTTAGTAGGTTAAAACAGCTCAAGTTTATCATGTTATAGTTCTGGAAATGAGAAGTCTCACTTGGCTAAAAACAAGGTGTTGGGAGGTCTGTCTTCTTTCTGCAGGTTCTGAGAGACTATGTATTCATTATATTTCCCAGCTCCTAGAGGCTGCCCACTTTGGGGATAGGTAGAATTAATATTCTGAATTTGTTTCAGCATTTCTCATTTACTTATAGAATTCCCCCTGCTTCATCCTCTGAAAGAGATTTGTAAAGATTTAATACAATTATTTCTTAAATGTTTGGTAGAATTCACCAGAGAACCCAACTGGGCCTGGAGCTTTCTGTTATGGAAGATTATTAATTATTGATTTAATTTCTTTCAGAGATATGGGCCTATTCAAATTGTCAATTTCTTCTTGTGTAAGTATTGACAGGTCGTGTCTTTCAAGGATTTGTCCATTTCATCTAGGTCATCAAATTTTAAGACATAGAGTTGTTCATAATATTTCTTTATTATTCTTTTAATGCCCATAGGATCAGCAGTGATATCCCTCTTTCATTTCTATATAAGTAATTTGTGTCTTATCTCTTTTTTTTTCTTAGTATGACTAGAATCTTATTGATTTTATTGATCTTTTTAAAGCATCAGATTTTGGTTTCATCATTTTCTCTAATTTTTCCTGTTTTTAATTTCAGTAATTTTTATTCTAATTCATATATATACATATATAAAATTATAAACATCCATAAGCAAATATACATTTTTTGTTTGGAAGGATAGGATAGCTACCAAAAGGAGAATCAGGAAACAAGTCTAAAATATGTTAAGAAATGTCTACAGCTGAGTTAATTTCTTTGGACATTTATAAACATTATCCCATTTGATTTTCATAGATTACTAAATTTTAGTGGACACTGCAGAAAATAACAAAGCTTGGATTTGAATACACGTTTTTCTTACTTCAAAGTCCATTTTATTTTCATCACATGAAACTATGTCTCAAATACTCAGAACAAGGTCATGTTTCCTTTAGCAGGCAATGGTGATGATTCTGACCCACACTTAGTGAGATTTAAATTACATAACTTCTTGCTGCCTTAGAATTAACTTTGACCAACTAGTCAAGCCAACAGCTAACTCAGCTAAACCCAAAATTCATTATGTACCTAAAAGCGTTACTTTATTTTGATGTAAAGGTTGCCTAAAGACTGTTTCAGCTTAAACCTGAGGAGGTAATTTTGCATGATCTTTAAGAGCATGGGCCTTTGTGTTTTGTTGTATTGGATATGGGGAGATTAAATGGTTTAGCATTCTGGTAGAACTGGATGCTTGATGTGGTCAAAGATATGCCTCAATCAGAAAAGGAGAGAACAAGATCCTCAATATAATCTTTTGAAGTACTTCAAGTGCAATTGTAACTCTAGGAGTAGGAAAAAATGAATGGATCATTTAAGACATTTTTGAAGGAAAAAAATGTTAAAATTGCTGATACGCAGTACAATGTAATCATGATTTACATTGTCAGTAAGTTCTCCACTTTAGAATAAAAGGACAATTTCAGAGGAAAAAAAAGAACTAGTTGACATTTCTTTAACTATTGAAATTTAAAGAACTGAAAACATGTTCATTGAGTGCCCACATTGTACTTTTCTAACAATTAATGTGTATCTCATCAGTAAGTTTAGAGACAAAATAAAGTCATGTGACATTATAAAGAATCACTCCTGAAGGTGTGATCATGAGTAATATGTCTTATGAAGTATGTTCTTTCTTTGAGAGATTCCCAGAGCACTTTGAAAAGCTAAGTAAAAACCAATAAAATTGTGTTACTGAATTTAGTTCCTAAAAGTTTAAGTTGCAAAAGATAGCAGATGGAAGATATAAATAATAAAAGGAGATATATCATCCATTATTCAGTAATGATTTTAAAGCAGTGAAGGACACACACATTAAAGTTTTAAGATTTATTTTATCTTTTAGATATTAAAAATTATCTATGACTAAACCTTACTGCAGCACATGGCAAAAATTTATGCTAAGATATATTTGTCTTGATTTCTCTGACTTAATCTGCTAGTATGCTTGGTAATATTATTTATTTCAATGTCTATAAATTTTTTTTTTTTTTTTTTTTTTTTTTTTTTTGTGGTACGCGGGCCTCTCACTGCCGTGGCCTCTCCCGTTGCGGAGCACAGGCTTCGGACGCGCAGGCTCAGCAGCCATGGCTCACGGGCCTAGCCGCTCCGCGGCATGTAGGATCCTCCCGGACGGGGGCACAAAACTGTGTCCCCTGCATCGGCAGGCAGACTCTCAACCACTGCACCACCAGGGAAACCCCCTATAAAATATTTTAAAACCAAGTAAAATGGGCTCAGAAACAACATATTAGAAGAAAAGAGTTTGTACAAAACCGTAGATATGATTACAGCTGAAATCTTATATTTTTCTATTGGAACAAAATAATTGCTTCATTGGTCACTGTGCAATATGATTGTGATATTATTCACAAACATATGAATAATAAATATTGATTATATTACCCAGTTGGAAGTGTGTTTGCTAATAGTCCAACATAGAACAATATTTCTTTTTCTTATTTTTTTTTTGTAATGTGGAGTAAAAAATAAGTTATCTGCAATTTTTTAAGCATGATGCAATCCTTTATTTTCTAAACTTTGAACAGCTGCAATCTTATAAAACTAAACCTTCCTCTCTGAAGAAAAATGTACTTGGGACTTCACTTTAATATGCTGCCTTTCATGTCTCTTGTGCTTGATTTTTTGCTTTAGAAATAAATTTGTTACACTAAAAACTATATATATATTATATATAATGAAATGCACCAATTTTAAATTTATAGTTTAATGAATTTTGACAACCATTGAATTACCACCACCAAAATCAGTATATTTCAACACACGAAAGGGAGTATATGCATGATGCTTCTTTTTAAGTTAATCTCCCTGATCCCTAGCTCCAGTAGAAATCAGTGGATCTGATTTCTGTCACAATGGATCAATTTGGACTAGGTTTTTATATAAACGGAATAATACACTGTATGCTTTTTTATGTCAGACTTCTTTTACTCAGCATATTATTTTTGAGAATCATTTATAACATTGTAAGTATAATAATTTGTTCCTTTTTATTGCTGAATTGTATTCCATTGTATGAAAATCCCTGAGTCTCTATTTTCCTATTGATAAAATTTAGAGTTGTCTTCATATTTTGGCTATTATAATAAGGCTGTTATGAGCATTTATGTATAAGCTTTTGTTCCTTCTTAATTTGAAGATTGCTATTACTTCTTTCAATCTCTAATTTTATATTTTGAAGATATAAATACATACATAGTTCAACATTCAAAGCTATAAGAAAGTGAAATTCATAGAAGTCCTATCCCCATCCCATTACCTGCCAGGTCCTGTAGGTAACCATTTTGATTTATCAACTTTCTGGTGTTTTCTTTGGAAAAATAAGTAAATATGTTTATATTCTTGTTTTCCCTGCTTTAGAAAATGAAAAGGTAGTATACTAAATAGAAGTCTTTGTACCTTGCTTTTAATGCTTTTAATAGGGAATACCCATTTCTAACCCCACAGAAGAGACAGGAACCATCCCTGGCCCAAATCATTAAACCTCTCTTACCACTGGACAAAAGGAGACATCATGGAAAAAACCCATCCCCGAGACCCAAGGAAAAATGTCCTGCCTGGGACTGAAGATGAACCAGGCCACAAAAAGAACACCATCCTTCTCTTTTCCACTACTAGACTAAAACTACAAGTAAAATGCAATTTACTGCTGGAACACTGGCAAAGATATGGTGAGAGACCTTCTATGAAATACAGTCACACAGGAAAGACCAAAAGCTAACGCCAGAAGAGGAACAATGAGGAAAACAATTCAGTAAGCCAATAACTGCCATAAGCAAAAGGTAACACCAGGGAAATGTGAAGATGGTGGTGTATTAAAGGTAACGGTAGCAACAACAAAACCTAAACCCAGATCAATTCCTGACCAAATTGACTCAAAACACCGCACTAACAGCCTAGCAGAAGAGGTATGTGCATATCTAGACAGAAATACTATTTACCTAAGTTTCTACAATTCTACACAGGATGTCTATCATTCAATCAAAATTATGAGACACATAAAGAAGCAAATAAAAACCTGAAGAGATAAAGCAGTTGTCAGAACCAGACTTCAAGATGAATTATATATTAAAACTATCAGATAATTTAAATATAATTAATATCTTGATAGCTCTTGTGGAAAAGATTGGCAGCATGCATGAACATGCAATGTGAAATAGAAACTACCTAAACAGAATCAAAATAGAAAAAAGAATGGGGGAAAAACAGGGTGTTAAAGGGCTGTAGGATAGTATCATATATCTAATCAGAATTCCTGAAGAAGTTGGAAATAACAGGGCAGTGGAAATATTTGAAGATATAAGGACCTAGAATTTTCCAAAAATAAAATGAAACATATAAAACCACAGACTCTATAAGAGAACCCAACTATTATAAATAATAACTGAAAAAAACTAAACATCATATTCAAACTGCTGAAACCAAAGATAAAGAGAAATGTTCATGGTGTTTAGAGGGAAAATAAACATCACATATGGAAAATCAAAGCAGAATTCTTATTAGGAATGATGCAATCCAGAAGACAATGCAGTGACATCTGTAAAAAGCTTAAGTAATAATAGTAATAATAATAGACCTTGCAACCCTAAATTCTATACCTGGCAAAATATCTTTCAAATATAGAGGTGAAATAACGATTTTTTAGAATAACAAATGTTGAGAGAACTCATTACCATTAAAACCATTAACAAGTATGACCAGTTTAGAGCATTGATAAAAGTAAAATATATGACAAAATAGGCCAAAAGTTGAAAGGGAGGAATTAAAAGTGTAGTGTTATAATATCTCTCAACTATACATGAGTTAATATATTAACTACAACAGACTCCATCATTCTTTTGCTTTCATTTATATACCCAGTCTTCACCATGTATTACTTTCAAGTTAGCTGAGCTTCTGCCTCATGCCAATGTTTCTGCATTTCTGAACTCTTTATATTGATCCACCTGCTTCAATTAAAATGCTAGTATCTGTTGCTATTATCACTACTGAAAGAATTCTTACAGTTTGATTGCCTGTATGAACTTTAGCACCTGGAAAATCATAGATTCTCAGTATACATTTGTTGAATAAATGTTTAAAGTATTAAGCTTCCATTGTGTTTCCTATGCAGTGGACTTACTGCTACAACTTGATATGGAAATTGTTCTCTCTCATCACACCCTTCCCTCAGTGTTCTGCATGTTTTAGTGGGTCTCCACCCCAACTCTTAAATCCATCTAAGCAGATTTGACTTAGGGAGAGTTCACTTCAAACTAGGGAATAGATGTGGTGTCAGGTTGCATTCACTCCCACCGGTGCAGGTACCTATGTCAAATATACTTAAAACTTAGTAGAATGATACAGAAAACCAAATCTAGGTATTAAGTTCCACAACAATGCAAGCCTTTTATATCTCATTTACACTCACTCTCTGATGCCTAACATAAAGAATGTTAATAGAATGAATATAATTCTAGATGTTTTAATAAGTGTCAATGGCTAAAAAGTGTAGCTTGGAGATTTTGCTGCAGTCTTGTCTTTATTTGTAAGTTTAAGTGCTCCTTGTAAGTTATTTGACAGTATAGTTATTCATTTGCTTTTCCAAATTTATTTGAATTAAGCCCAGACCTCTAAGCCCAGCTGTTTTTAAAAGGCAGAGTACAATGTTTATTCATTATTCACCTTACATTATACCTTGATGATTTTTTTAACTTGCTAAAGTTATTAGCTGGCATCATTGGAAATGATGTTATAGACATGGAAACTGCTTCTTAAGCACACAATATTTTTTTCCAGATATTTTTTCTTTTTTTTTTAACATCTTTATTGGAGTATAATTTCTTTACAATGTTGTGTTAGTTTCTGCTGTATAACAAAGTGAATCAGCTGTATGTATGCATATATCCCCATATTCCCTCCCTCTTGCATCTCCCTCCCACCCTCCCTATCCCACCCCTCTAGGTAGTCACAAAGCACCAAGCTGATCTCCCTGTTAAGCACACAATATTTGGATTATATCACCAATATTGAAAAGATGTGAATCCACAGCAGGCCAGAGGAGCAAAGGGGCCACACTTGTAGTTCTAAAAGCTATAAATGCATAACCTGTACAGTGGGTAAAGGATTTTTGAGAACCAACTTCTTCTCTAAAGAACTACAAAAATAAGAGAGAGGGCTATTGTAAATAACTTGAGTTAACTCAAAATAGGCAAATGAATACTTGGAAAGATAGATGAAAGAGGATTCCTTTGCTTCAGTGTTAACAATAACAAGGAAAAAGGGATATCTATAACCAGGATTTCTGACAAGCACATGAAGCTTGGGCCTGCCAGGGTATTTGTTCCACATCGCTTTTGTATTAAAATCTATTATCAACCCATAAAGAGGGACGAGATTGTCTGATTTTCAGGTAGAATTGAGATGGTCAGAGTCCAGTTTAGCATTAGAAAACATTAAGAAGATCATGCCTAGACCTGTAGTTCCTGAACATTTTAACAGGGCTGGACTATCTGGGATTAGAAAGTATTAGTTTGAAGGTTTACTGATCTCAATAAATATACCACAAGGAGTATCAGAATGCAGTGCATTTTAAAGTGCACTTCTGAGTAGAGGCAACCAGTAACCATAGGTTTATATTGATTGGTGGTTCCTTAGGAAAACAATAAAGTTACTCTCCCCAAATTACCACTGTAGCCATGTGCATCAGATAACTGAGATGTGGAAAGGTCTTGGAGAGTCATTCTAATCATGTGTTTGTATGTAGAAGGAATAAGAATAAATGACTTCTGGGGCTTCCCTTGTGGCACAGTGGTTGAGAGTCTGCCTGCCGATGCAGGGGACACGGGTTCGTGCCCCAGTCCGGGAAGATCCCACATGCTGCAGAGCGGCTGGGCCCTTGAGCCACGGCCGCTGGGCCTCCGCGTCAGGAGCCTGTGCTCCGCAGCGGGAGAGGCCACAACAGTGAGAGGTCCACGTACCGCAAAAAAAAAAAAAAAAAAAAAGAATAAATGACTTCTGTATTTAGTTTTCTATTGCTTCTATAAGAAGTTACTACAGACTTAGTATCTTTTTTTTAATTTTTTTTTTTTTTAATATTTCTGCTGGGAATTTGGACATGAATTAGGAATAAGTAACTAGAAAACTTAGCAAACAACTGGTGGGGGCGGGGGGGGACGGCCTGAGGCTATTTTTTTTTAATTTATTTATTTTTGGCTGTGTTGGGTCTTCGTTTCTGTGGGAGGGCTTTCTCTAGTTGTAGCGAGTGGGGGCCACTCTTCATCGCAGTGCGCGGGCCTCTCACTGTCGTGGCCTCTCTTGTTGCGGAGCACAAGCTCCAGACGCGCAGGCTCAGTAGTTGTGGCTCACAGGCCCAGTTGCTCCACGGCACGTGGGATCTTCCCAGACCAGGACTCAAACCCGTGTCCCCTGCATTGGCAGGCAGACTCTCAACCACTGCGCCACCAGGGAAGCCCAAACTTAGTATCTTAAAACAACATAATTTTATTATTTTACACTTCTGTAGTTTAGAAGTCCAACAGTTGTCTCATTGTGCTAAAATCAAGGCATCAGCAGAACTGTGTTCCTTTCTTGAGCCTCTAGGGGTGAATATGTTTCCTTTCTTTTTCCAGCTTCTAGAGGCCACCAAGATTATTTAGTTTTTGACCTCCGTATTCCATCTTCAAAGCCAGCGACATTGTCTCTCTCTGATCATTCTTCTACAGTATCCTTCTTGCTCTGACCCAGTCAGGAAAGGTTTTTTTCAAAGACTTAGGTAATTAGGTTGGGCTCACCCAGACAATTCGGCATTATCTGTCCATCTCAACGTCCTTCACCTTAATCATACTTGCAAAGTCCTTTTACCATATAAAGCAAGATATTCACAGGTTCCAGGGATTAAGATATAGGCATTTTTAGGGGATGATTATTCTGCCTACCATAACTTTCCTAAAGCAATGGTCAGAGTTTAGACTAGAAGTCACAATTCTCAGTCACATGTTGGTCCTGTCACATTCCAAATTATTTGAATTGTCTAAAGAAGAGAATTTTAAAATATTACTGTATTTTAAACTAGATGGATTATTTTAAAGGAGAAAAAGTATTGTCCTTCTTATTGGTAAAGGGCCACAAAGTATCCAGCATTTATTTTAGCTGAACATTTTGTAATATTATAGTCCTACAGCTAAGATTGCAAGGGAGGGACTGAAAAATGAGAATACTTTTGGAAGATCCATACAGGAAACATGCAATAAAAGTGGAGTTCAGGAGACAGGAACCAGAAACATAAGGATGATTGATATGACCAGTGATCAACATGGTTCTGAGACTTTTTTTTAAGAAATGTGATACCTGAGAAATAATATTTAAAGGTTCAGCAATATAGTTTCTCTTTCATGACTGACAGGCCTTCATTAAAATCTTGCATAGAAGCATTTTTTGTATTATCGTTTGCTTGATCTAGTTGAGAAATGGGGAAATTTCAAGACAAAGGGTTCTTGAAATTGTTACCAAAGTGAAAAGAGCATAAACAGAGAAAGATAATTAAATAAATGAAAGTAATAGATCCACAGGTGTCCATCTGATTATTTGTAGAAATCTTAAAGTCACTATTCCTTCCACAGGATGTAAAATGGATGTTCAGGCTAATCTTACCTGGATGTTAAGAGAAAGGATGATCCTAGCTGATAGCTGAGTTACAAGTTTTGTGCCTTTTACACTTTTTTGCTAATACTTAATTCATACTGAAGAATCTCTTGGTTGATATATGAAAGAAAATATATTCTCCATCAACCTAATAACATTCACCTAGAGAATTACTCCTCTCACATTTAAAATTTACTTTAAAAATAATGCAGTTATTTATGATAATTACAAATGAGTGTCAATTTCTCCACAGCCTTACCAGTTGTGGGCTTTATCAATGTTTGTATGCTTTGGCAATCTATATGATGATGAATGATATCTCATTAATATTTTAATTTGTATTTCATATTTATTGTGAGTAATTTTACAATGTCTGGAGTTAGGTATTTTTAATCAGATTATCTATATAGTTTTCCTTTCACTAATCTATATATTTTTTTTCATTCTGTTATGTTCTGGGTATATAATGATGAACTAAAAAGATATGTTCCCCAATGTCACAGAGTTTACAGTCTAATGAGCAAGACACAAAATAATCAAGTAAAAAAACATGGCATAAATCTATAAAGGAAAACTAAGTATAATATGATAGAGGAATGTGGGGAGTTTAATAGTAGAAGAATTACTTAAGGTTGCAAGGTTAGGTTTAAAAATGCCCTTCACGTATTTGAAGGTGCAAATATGACCCCTGGATATATATGTTGTCACATGAAGAGACATTTCTAGAAGGGAGAATGGCAGAATTCATTTTATTTCATTACCAAACTACTCTATGGCTGATTCTATTTCTCATTTTGTTTTATAAGGTACTGTCTACTTAGTACCATAACAAGATGGGTATATAGACAACACAGGTAAGAATATTCTCATGTAATACTAAAGATAAATGAGGCACAGAACATTTAACTGGTTTGTTAAGGTCAAAGCCCAGCTTTGCTTTAAACCTTAGCCTTTACCCTATTCATTACAGGACCTTTGAGACCATGTGGTGATCTCCTTTTGCTTGGTGGTTTATGATTGTCACTTGGCAGGCTACAAATATCAAGTACCTGAAAACATAACTAATTTGATTAAAAATATGGAAATATATTGTAACATAAAATTTATTATCTTAAAAAACGGAACTGGTTTTACTTTTGTTTATCTGCGTATTTAAAGCTGGCATAATGCACTTTCAAAAGTAAGAAAGAACTTATTCTTTGAGGCTTTTGTCTTAATTTGGCAGAATAAGTAGAGTGAGTTTTCCTGTACCAAATCACCACTTTGATCATTTCAAGGGAGAGAAGGAGAAGGGAGAAAAGGAGAATTGAAGAGAGAAGATGAGAAAGGATGAGGAAAGAAGCAGAACTATGAGAATAGAGATGGTAGGATAAAAGACAATGAACCGCACTCCCTCAGAGATGAAGGAACAGGGGAAAACAATTGTTAAAAAAGACAAAAATGAGTTAGAACATAAGAAGCATCTTTCTTTAACTATAAACTACTCAATACTCACGTGGCAGAGTAAGATGCTATCATAATATTTAATATATCAGGACCTCTTTTCCCTTATACTGCCTGTCACTTACCAGATATTTAATTTATTTCATCAGATTGGGTGTCACACACAGCATCCCCTCTATCCCCTCAACTGCTAATTTTTGTTATTGAATATTCAGTAATAAATATAATCACTAAGTTGTACTTCAGCAGTTAGGATAGATACACATTCTGCGATTCTCTCATTTTGAAGTTTTTATTCACTTTACAATTTAGAGTTTTCTGAAAATAAAATAAGATTTAAAAGATAATGCTTTTTATTGGGGAAGCATAGGCAAATAAAAGAATATCTAAAGGAACTAAAATTACATTTTCTAAGTTCATGCTTTCATTTTCCTGTTTTATTGGAACACATGTACATATCTCATAGAAATTAGATTTATTTAGATTCCAAAGCAAAAAGGATCACATAATTTTGTAATATAATCTAGTATATTTCTTATTTTTATATTTGGTCCCAAGACCAAAGTGTAAAGGGATTAATATGCTAATTTATATTTTATTTATTTTGCTACAAAAGAAAAACTAAATTGATTTTAATGTATTACTTAATATTTTTGTTAAATATTTGCAAGACTACATATTCATATGGGTCTTAAATAAGTAATAAATTTAGAAGTGTACATTTTTCCTTTGAAATAAATATAGTCATGAGAACTCCTCATATGGGAATTCATGTGGAAAAAAAAACATTTTAAAAGGATTACATTTGCAGCGTGTTCAGAAAATGTGTCCTCCAGAGAAAGCTTTCATTGGTACTATAATAATTGTGTCAAGACATTCTGTATGGCAACAAGTAGTCCTCATTACATCTTGGAGGTGGACAACTGACTTCAGCTGATGGCAGATGAGAACAAAGCACACACAAGCAAAACTGAACAGTGTTACACCTTCGTTTACTAATGCAGTTGGATAAAAGATATTCCCTAGGAATAAAATGTTCAAAAGAAGATCTAAGTGGAAGAGACTCTGTAATGATAAATGAAACTGCCTGGTCTCTCCATGGCCCATAAAATTGGATTTTATTTTATTCTAATTGGTTTCTGATTTAAAACTCCTAGCACAAATAAAAATCTTAAAAGGAGAAGCAGCTTAAAAGAACACTTTGAGTATCTTTTTTTTTTAATGAAGTTTGACCTTAGTAGTTTTCTACTGAGCTATGTAACCATTTTATCACTATTGGAGAATACTATATTGAATCTCTGAAATGAACATATTGTAAGAAAATCATACAAATTCTCTAAATTCTTTCACAAGACATATGATGGAAGGCAGCATGGCATTTTAAAATAGCAAAGAGTGAGCTCACTAGGGAATTAGGTGTATCTCTTCAGTATTTGAAAGCCTGTCATGAGCAAGGGGATTAATTGTGTTTTAGATAAGTATTTCAAAAATAGATGTGTTTAAGTGAAGGTGGGGTTTTGTGCCAGAGGGATTCAAGTATGTCTGCTAACTGAGATAATGAGTACCCAGTCCCTATAGGTGTTAAAGCATTGATTCGACATACATTAAAGATGAATGGCTTGGAAGAAATTTAACAGTCATGTAGGGAATATCTATTCAGTGCTATTGGAATTAATTTGATTTTTCTACTCAATTTGAGCAACTTGATGGCTGAAACATATAATATTGGCATAAGTGTGCGTGGGTGTATATTTATAATCCAGCCACCACATTGACTGTATGGATCAGATTGATGAGTTACTATGGCAGTGGAAGATTCAGACTTAACTGATATGGTATATAAGTTGAAATTCTAAAGGAAATAGGCTGAGCAGAGTATGAATCCTGTTAAAAATCCAGATATTTTTGACAGAAACCTTTCATGTCCCTAATACTCAATTGTAAGTTAGAATCAGGGATGTTAAACATAGTTAATAGAAAAATAGTGGATTTTTGAAATCAGCCATATCTAGGTTGCAGTTTAAGCTCTGGCATTTGCCAGCTGTTGCCTATACCACTTAGATGGATTGTAAACAGGATTTAAATATGAATATAAACCTAAATGGTATGTGTAAATGTCCTATTCAGTATCTGAGACATATTACAGGCCCATAAATGCTCATTTTGTTTAATTTAAAATGAAATTATTTTAAGTTTCAGCAGTGAAAAAGAATATTTTTTATTAATAAGCCCCAACATGTAAGAATACAATTTAAGTATGATTCATAAAATAATATCCATTAAACTTCCATTTATTTACCCTCCACTCCCAACCCACTTCACATTCATCCATCCTATGGAGACAAGGCTAAACTTGTGGAAGCAAAAGCTGTTTATAACTATCTTTTTATTACCCACTGACTTATAACTAATGAATATCACCACATTGTTTTAGACTAAGTCCCACTTATGCCCAGTTGTAGACAGTGTAATCTGTAACTGCAGGATCATCCCAGTACTGAACTCCATCTTAAATGACTATCTCTGCAGTTACTGCTGAAACCACCACTTCTTAAAGCCTACAGAAAATTTACCATCCTCTTGTCAAAAACCCCTTTAATTTCTGAAATTCAGAAAAATTTGAGAGACCAAGGAGGTCTTCAGTGCAGGGTATTGGACTCATAACTGTTTCTTTGGGAAGGAAGAAAGCATGGAGAGATTCAAATAATTAACTATAATACTCAATTGGTCCCTAGGACAACAGTGACAAATAGTCTCTTTGCCCATGAGTAAATCTTTCCTTCTATGTATGTGGTATATGTAAGTTATCTCCATAGCAAAATAATAAATAAAATTACATTTATCTTGATACTCAATGTGCCATTTTGATTTGTACCACAAAATAGTTTATTTTATTTCCACAAATATGGCTTCACAAATTCCAGATTTTTCCTTTTTATTAGTTTTTCTTGTTAGAATGAAAGAAACTGCAAGTGACTTTTCATCTCTTTCTAACATAGCAAGTTTGAATCAATAAATTTGTCCAGGTATGGACAGTCTCTTGGAATTTAATTTAATATATCGAATTTTTATTATGAATTTTCTATAGTGCAGGTACAGATAGATATGTAATGATCACCTAATTTGAATAAGTATGGATTTCTTTCCTGGAGTTATCAAGTATCTGCATTTGTCATCAAGTATAAATAAGTCTTAGCTACAATAAACAATAAAAATGATCTCTTTAAAAGCATACCGTTCCTTTCCTGAAAAACACTATATCTTACTATTATAAAAATATATTTTATTATTGATAATTTTGAAATCATTTGGAAGTAGAAGAGGAATAAATACACAGTGACCCATAGCATGACTAGTCAATAATTCATCAGCCTGTACATATTTTGCCTAGATTATATTATATAGTTTTATGCCTTCGAATAGCATTATGAGTTTTCCTCTTCAATTCTTTCTCTCTTTCTCTTCTTTTACCTTTCCCTTTTCTTCATTAATCATTTAACCCTAAAGCCACTAGTTGGGGGCAGAGAAAAGTGGACATAATATAGAGAGGTATCCTGGCTTAGGGTGTCAGAGCCCAAGCAGAGTAACAAAGACCTCCGTATGGTGAGGCTGTTTGACATGAGGTGTCAAAGCAAGTAAGTGCACTGAGTTTGTCAACATGGAGAGTCAGCCTGGCATGGACCTTTGAAATGTTAATGGAGTGAAGAGGGTGCCCACACAGTATACAGCCTGCCATGAGGAGTCAGAGTCCAAGTAGAATCAGGAAAACATCACCCCAATGAGAGTTATCTGAAACCAAGCAGATTAAAGAGGTTGTCCAAGTTTGTGGACAGCATGGAACAGGTTTGCAGTGCCCAAAGGAGGGAAAGTAGGTGGCCTGTGCCTAGAGAAGTCCCAGCATGGGATGGTAGAGCCAAAGTGGGGTGAGGAATGTGTCCATACAGGGAGGTAACCTAATGTGGAGAGGCAAACCCAAATGGAGTAAACACATCAGTGGCTGAGTGTGAGTTACCAGACCCTGAGAGTGTTATGGAGGGCCTTCATATTGGAAGAAGGTGACATGATATATCATATTCCCTGTGTGTTGAGAAGGGCCTCATTACAAATGGTTAGAGCAGAACAGGCTGTGAAAGTTAGAGCAAGAGAGAGACAGAAGAGAAGAGGATACTGAAAATTCACGGAGGTGGCCTGAGATGGGGTGACAGATTTTAAGATGATCTAGCACAAAAATTCAGAGCTTGGGTGGGAGGGCAGGGAGAGCATCCTTGTGAAGATGTGGGCTCACAAGCAGTGTCAGAGCCCCAACATGGTAAAGGAAGTCTTCACACAGAGTGGTGCTGAGGCACAGGTTGTTGGAACTCAAATGGTATGAAGTGCTTCCACAAGGAGAGAGCCGAGCGGCCATTCAGAGCCTGAGAAGGATCGGAGAGTATCTATGTGGGAAGAAAGCACAATGAAAAGGTGACAGAACTGAAGAATGATGAGGAAGGTAGTCATGAGGGAGAGCAGCCTAGCAAAGTTATTCAGAGTCTACCTGAATAAGGAAAACATCCAAAAGTGGGGGCAGCCCTGTATAAGGTGTCAAAGCACAGGTGGAAAAAGAGAATGTGCATAGAGGAGGAAGGTTCACTGTAATGTGTCAGAGTCCCATCAGGTAAAGGAGAAAAGTGACCATGCAGAGGGATGGTCTGACATAGAATCCCAAAGCCTAACGGGGTAATGAGGATATTCACATGTGAAGGGATATTTAGGTGGGTATTAGAGCCTCTGTGGGTCACCAAGGGCACTCAAAAATGGAAAGCGGTTGTTAAATTTAGGAGAATCGATCACATAAATGAACCTATTAAAGATAATGGCACTAGCTTTCTCATAGTTTGGGAAGAGAGTTATCAAAAGGAAGAAAAATATTGGATTGGCCTTGGTGATATCAGTATGAACTCATGTCTTCAGATATATAGAAACAGATGGAAAATATAAATAGAATTTCTGTTCCTGTCTATGAAGGAATAATTTCTAAAGGGCATGCATTGTATCAAAAACAACTGGTAAGTTAGACAAAAAGTGGTTAAAAAAAAAACTGTTCACAAACAACAGACAGAAGTGTAGGAATTGGTTTTTGAAGCCTTATCAAACTTTCTTTGACTTCTTCCCACATAGACACCCTCCTGTTCCTTCTCAATTCTGAAATGCCACTTAGGGTAGCCTGAACTACCACTCTGTGGGAAGATCTTTCTCACCAGGATTGGTAAAGCTTTCTGCCTGGAAGTAAATTCTACATAGTGAAAGGCAGTAAAATGGGGAAAAGACAGTTCTTTCAAGAAATGATGCTGGAACAACTAGACATCCACGTGCAAAAAAAAAAAAGAATCTACACACAGGCCATACACACTTCACAAAATTTAACTCAAAATGGATTAGAGAGTTAATGTAAAATGCAAAACTATAAAACTTCTAGAAGAAAACATAGGAGAAATCTAAATGACCTTGGGTGTGACAATAATTTTTTATATACAACTCCAAAGTCAGAGTCCATGAAAGAAAGTGAAATAAGCTAATCTGAAAAGGCTATATACTGTATTATTCCAACTACATGACATTCTGGAAAAACGTTGGAGACAGTAAGAATGTCAGTGGAGGGCTTCCCTGGTGGCGCACTGGTTGAGAGTCCGCCTGCCGATGCAGGGGACATGGGTTCGTGCCCCGGTCCGGGAAGATCCCACATGCCGCGGAGCGGCTGGGCCTGTGAGCCATGGCCGCTGAGCCTGCGCGTCCGGAGCCTGTGCTCCGCAACGGGAGAGGCCACAACATGTCAGTGGATATCATGGTTTAGGGATAGAGAGGGATGAATAGGTGGAACACATAGGACTTTTAGGGCAGTAAAAATATTCTAAATTATATAATAACTATGGGTATATGTCATTAAACATTTGTTAAAACCCATAAAATGAGTAACACCAAGAGTGAATCTTAATGCAGTCTATGATCTTTGAGTGAGAGTGATGTGTCAATGTAGGTTCATAGATTGTAATAAACATACTACTCTGATGCAGGCTGTTAATACAGGGGAGGATTTATATATACTCTAGCAGGATGTATGCTGAAAATGCCTCTACTTTCTTCTCAATTTAGGAACCTAAAACTTCTTTAAAAATATGAAGACTAAAGATTTGAGAAGATGGCGGAAGAGAAAGACGCAGAGATCACCTTCCTCCTCACAAACACATCAGAAATACATCTACATGTGGAATTGCTCCTATAGAAAACCCACTGAACGCTGGCAGAAGACCTCAGACCTCCCAAAAGGTAAGAAACTCCCCCACGTACCTGGGTTGGGCAAAAGAAAAAAGAAAAAACAGAGACAAAAGAATAGGGATGGGACCTGCACCAGTGGGAGGGAGCTGTGAAGGAGGAAAGGTTCCCACAAACTAGGAAGCCCCTTCGCGGGTGGAGACTGCGGGTGGCGGAGGGGGGAGCTTTGGGGCCGCGGAGGACAGCGCAGCCACAGGGGTGCAGAGGGTAAAGCGGGGAGATTCCCGCACAGAGGATCGGTGCCGACCAGCACTCACCAGCCCGAGAGGCTTTGCTCACACGCCGGGATGGGCGGGGGTAAGAGCTGAGGCTCGGGCTTCGGAGGTCTGGGGTTGGCGGTGTGAACACAGCCTGAAAGGGTTAGTGCGCCACGGCTAGCCAGGAGGAAGTCCAGGAAAATGTCTGGACCTGCCGAAGAGGCAAGAGACTTTTTCTTGCCTTTGTTTCCTGGTGCGCGAGGAGAGGGGATTCAGAGCGCAGCTTAAAGGAGCTCCAGAGACGGGCGCGAGCTGCGGCTATCAGCGCGGACCCCAGAGACGGCATGAGACGCTAAGACTGCTGCTGCCGCCACCAAAAAACCTGTGTGCGAACACAGGTCACTGTCCACACCTCCCCTCCCGGGACCCTGTGCAGCCCGCCACTGCCAGGGTCCCGTGATCCAGGGACAACTCTCCCGGGAGAATGCACGGCGCACCTCAGGCTGGTGCAACGTCAAGCCGGCCTCTGCCGCAGGCTCGCCCTGCATCCGTACACCTCCCTCCCCCTGGCCTGAGTAAGCCAGAGCCCCCGAATCAGCGGCTCCTTTAACCCCGTCCTGTCTGCGCGAAGAGCAGATGCCCTCAGGTGATCTACATGCAGAGGCGGGTCCAAATCCAAAGCTGAGCCCCGGGAGCTGTGCAAACAAAGAAGAGAAACGGAAACCTATCCCAGCAGCCTCAGGAGCAGTGGATTAAATCTCCACAATCAACTTGATGTACCCGTCAACTGTGGAATACCGGAATAGACAACAAATCATCCCAAATTGAGGAGGTGGACTCTGGGAGCAAGATGTATTATTTTTTCCCCATTTCCTCTTTTTCTGAGTGTGTATGTGTATGCTTCTGTGTGAGATTTTGTCTGTATAGCTTTGCTTTTACCATTTGTCCTAGGGTTCTGTCCGTCTGTTTTCTTCTTCTTTCTTTCTTTTTTTTTTTAACTTTAAAATTTTTTTTCTTAATAATTTTTATTTTAATAACTTTATTTTATTTTAACTTACTTTATTTTATTTTATCCTCTTTCTTTCTTTCTTTCTTTCTTTCTTTCTTTCTTTCTTTCTTTCTTTCTTTCTTTCTTTCTTTCTCTTTTTTCTCCCTTTTATTCTGAGCTGTGTGGATGAAAGGCTCTTGGTGCTGCAGGCAGGAGTCAGTGCTGTGCCTCTGAGGTGGGAGTGTCAACTTCAGGACACTGGTCCACAAGACACCTCCCAGCTCCACATAATATCAAATGGTGAAAATCTCCCAATAATCTCCATCTCAACACCAAGACCCAGCTTCACTCAACAACCAGAAAGCTACAGTGCTGGAAACCATGTGCCAAACAACTACCAAAACAGGAACACTGCTCCATCCATTAGCAGAGAGGCTGCCTAAAATCATAAGGCCACAGACACCCCAAAACACACCACCAGACAAGGACCTGCCCACCAGAAAGACAAGATCCAGCCTCATCCACCAGAACACAGGCACTAGTCCCCTCCACCAGGAAGCCTACACAGCCCACTGAACCAACCTTAGCCACCAAAAACACCAGGAACTATGAACCTGCAACCTGCAAAAAGGAGACCCCAAATACAGTAAGATAAGCAAAATGAGAAGACAGAAAAACACACAGCAGATGAAGGAGCAAGGTAAAAACCTACCAGACCTAACAAATGAAGAGGAAATAGGCAGTCTACCTGAAAAAGAATTCTGAATAATGATAGTAAAGATGATCCAAAATCTTGGAAATAGAATAGAGAAAATGCAAGAAACATTCAACAAGGACCTACAAGAACTAAAGAGGAAACAAGCAATGATGAATAACACAAAAAATGAAATTAAAAATACTCTAGAAGGAGGCTTCCCTGGTGGCACAGTGGTTGAGAGTCTGCCTGCCGATGCAGGGGACACGGATTCGTGCCCCAGTCCGGGAAGATCCCGTATGCCATGGAGCGGCTGGGTCTATGAGTCATGGATGCTGAGCCTGTGTATCCAGAGCCTGTGCTCTGCAATGGGAGAGGCCACAACAGTGAGAGGCCTGCATACTGCACAAAACAAAAACAAAACAAAACAAAACAAAAAAGAAATACTCTAGAAGGGATCAATAGCAGAATAACTGAGGCCGAAGAACGGATAAGGGACCTGGAATATAAAATAGTGGAAATAACTACTGCAGAGCAGAATAAAGAAAAAAGAATGAAAAGAATTGAGGACAGTCTCAGAGACCTCTGGGACAACATTAAATGCACCAACATTTGAATTATAGGGGTCCCAGAAGAAGAAGAGAAAAAGAAAGGAACTGAGAAAATCTTTGAAGAGATTATAGTTGAAAACTTCCCTAATATGGGAAAGGAAATAGTTAATCAAGTCCAGGAAACACAGAGAGTCCCATACAAGATAAATCCAAGGAGAAACACACCAAGACACATATTAATGAAACTGTCAAAAATTAAATACAAATAAAACATATTAAAAACAGCAAGGGAAAAACAACAAATAACACACAAGGGAATCTCCATAAGGTTAACAGCTGATCTTTCAGCAGAAACTGTGCAAGCCAGAAGAGAGTAGCAGGACATATTTAAAGTGATGAAGGAGAAAAACCTACAACCAAGATTACTCTACCCAGCAAGGATCTCATTCAGATTTTGTGGAGAAATTAAAATCTTTACAGACAAGCAAAAGCTGAGAGAGTTCAGCACCACCAAACCAGCTTTACAACAAATGCTAAAGGAATTTCTCTAGGCAAGAAACGCAAGAGAAGGAAAATACCTACAATAACAAACCCAAAACAATTAAAATGGGAATAGAAACATACATAGCGATAATTGCCTTAAATGTAAATGGATTAAATGCTCCCACCAAAAGACACAGACTGGCTGAATGGATACAAAAACAAAACCCGTATATATGCTGTCTACAAGAGACCCACTTCAGATCTAGGGACACATACAGACTGAAAGTGAGGAGATGCAAAAATATACTCCATGAAAATGGAAATGAAAAGAAAGCTGGCATAGCAATTCTCATATCAGACAAAATGGACTTTAAAATAAAGACTATTAGAAGAGACAAAGAAGGACACTACATAATGATCAAGGGATTGATCCAAGAAGAGGATTTAACAATTGTAAATATTTATGCACCCAACATAGAAGCACCTCAATACATAAGGCAAATACTAACAGCCATAAAAGGGGAACTCAACAGTAACACAATCATAGTAGGGGACTTTAACACCCCACGCTCACCGATGGACAGATCATCCAAAATGAAAATAAATAAGGAAACACAAGCTTTAAATGATACATTAAACAAGATGGAATTAATTGATATTTATAAGACATTCCATCCAAAAACAACAGAATACACATTCTTCTCAAGTGCTCATGGAACATTCTCCAAGATAGATCATATCTTGGGTCACAAATCAAGCTCGGTACATTAAGAAAGTTGAAATTTTATCAAGTATCTTTTCCGACCACAACACTATGAGACTAGATATCAATTACAGCAAACGATCTGTAAAAAATACAAATACATGGAGGTTAAACAATACACTACTTAATAACGAAGTGATCACTGAAGAAATCAAAGAGGAAATCAAAAAATACCTAGAAACAAATGACAGTGGAGACACAACAACCCAAAACCTATGGGATGCAGCAAAAGCAGTTCTAAGAGGGAAGTTTATAGCAATACAATCCTACCTTAAGAAACAGGAAACATCTCAAATAAACAACCTAACCTTGCACCTAAAGCATTTAGAGAAAGAAGAACAAAAAAACCCCAAAGTTAGCAGAATGAAAGAAATCATCAAGATCAGATCAGAAATAAATGACAAATAAATGAAGGAAATGATAGCGAAGATCAATAAAACTAAAAGCTGGTTCCTTGAGAAGATAAACAAAATTGATAAAACACTAGCCAGACTCATCAGAAAAAATAGGGAGAAGAGTCAAATCAATAGAAGTAGAAATTAAAAAAGAGAAGTAACAACTGACACTGCAGAAATACAAAGGATCATGAGAGATTACTACAAGCAACTCTATGCCAATAAAACGGGCAACCTGGAAGAAATGGACAAATTCTTAGAAATGTACAATGATCCAAGACTGAACCAGGAAGAAATAGAAAATATGAACAGACCTTTTGGTCAGACCTTCAGTGCCTGTCACAAGCACTGAAATTGAAACTGTGATTAAAAATCTTCCAACAAACAAAAGTCCAGGACAGGATGGCTTCACAGGCGAATTCTGTCAAACATTTAGAGAAGAGCTAACACCTATCCTTCTCAAACTGTTCCAAAATACAGCAGAGGGCAGAACTCTCCCAAACTCATTCTACGAGGTCACCATCACCCTGATACCAAAACTAGACAAAGATGTCACAAAGAAAGAAAACTACAGGCCAATATCACTGATGAACATAGATGTAAAAATCCTCCTCAAAATACTAGCAAACAGAATCCAACAGCACATTAAAAGGATCATACACCATGATCAAGTGGGGTTTATTCCAGGAATGCAAGGATTCTTCAATATACACAAATCAATCAATGTGGTACACCATATTAACAAATTGAAGGAGAAAAACCATATGATCATCTCAATAGATGCAGAGAAAGCTTTTGACAAAATTCAAAACCCATTTATGATAAAAACCCTGCAGAAAGTGGGCATAGAGGGAACTTTCCTCAACATAATAAAGGCCATATATGACAAACCCACAGCCAACATCGTCCTCAATGGTGAAAAACTGAAACCATTTCCACTAAAGTCAGGAAGAACACAAGGTTGCTCACTCTCACCACTATTATTCAATATAGTTTTGGAAGTTTTAGCCACAGCAATCAGAGAAGAAAAAGGAATCCAAATTGGAAAAGAAGAAGTAAAGCTGTCACTGTTTGCACATGACGTGATACTATACAAAGAGAATCCTAAAGATACTACCAGAAAACTACTAGAGCTAATCAATGAATTTGGTAAAGTAGCAGGATACAAAATTAATGCACAGAAATCTCTGGCATTCCTATACACTAATGATGAAAAATCTGAAAGAGAAATTAAGAAAACACTCCCATTCACCATTGCAACAAAAGAATAAAATATCTAGGAATAAACCTACCTAAGGAGACAAAAGACCTGTATGCAGAAAATTATAAGACACTGATGAAAGAAATTAAAGATGATACAAACAGATGGAGAGATTTACCATGTTCTTGTATTGGAAGAATGAACATTGTGAAAATGACTCTACTACCCAAAGCAATCTACAGATTCAATACAATCCCTATCAAACTACCACTGGCATTTTTCACAGAACTAGAACAAAAAATTTCATAATTTGTATGGAAACACAGAAGATCCCGAATAGCCAAATCAATCTTGAGAACAAAAAATGGAGCTGGAGGAATCAGGCTGCCTGACTTCAGACTATACTACAAAGCTACAGTAATCAAGACAGTATGGTAATGGCACATAAACAGAAATATAGATCACGGAACAGGATAGAAAGCCCAGAGATAAACCCACGCACATATGGTCACCTTATCTTTGATAAAGGAGGCAAGAATATATAGTGGAGAAAAGACAGCCTCTTCAGTAAGTAGTGCTGGGAAAAGTGGACAGGTACACGTAAAAGTATGAAATTGGAGCACTCCCTAACACCATACACAAAAATAAACTCAAAATGTATTAAAGACCTAAATGTAAGGCCAGACACTATCAAACTTTTAGAGGAAAACATGGGCAGAACACTCTATGACATAAATCACAGCAAGATCCTTTTTGACCCACCTCCTAGAGAAATGGAAATAAAAACAAAAATAAACAGATGGGACCTAATGAAACTTAAAAGCTTTTGCACAGCAAAGGAAACCATAAACAAGACCAAAAGACAACCCTCAGAATGGGAGAAAATATTTGCTAATGAAGCAACTGACAAAGGATTAATCTCCAAAATTTACAAGCAGCTCATGCAGCTCAATAACAAAAAAACAAACAACCCAATCCAAAATTGGGCAGAAGACCTAAATAGACATTTCTCCAAAGAAGATATACAGATTGCCAACAAACACATGAACGAATGCTCAACATCATTAATCATTAGAGAAAAGCAAATCAAAACTACAATGAGATATCATCTCACACTGGTCAGAATGGCCATCATCAAAAAATCTAGAAACAATAAATGCTGGAGAGGGTTTGGAAAAAAGAGAACCTTCTTGCACTGTTGTTGGAATGTAAATTGATACAGCCACTATGGAGAACAGTATGGAGGTTCCTCAAAATACTACAGATAGAACTACCATACGACCCAGCAATCCCACTACTGGGCATATACTGTGAGAAAAGTGTAATTCAAAAAGAGTCATGTACCAAAATGTTTATTGCAGCTCTATTTACAATAGCCAGGACATGGAAGCAACCTAAGTGTCCATCAACAGATGAATGGATAAAGAAGATGTGGCACATATATATAATGGAATATTACTCAGCCATAAAGAGAAACAAAATTGAGTTATTTGTAGTGAGATGAATGGACCTAGAGTATGTCATACGGAGTGAAGTACGTCAGAAAGAGAAAAAGAAATACCATATGCTAACACATATATATGGAATCTAAGAAAAAAAGAAAAAGGTTATGAAGAACCTAGGAGTAAGATGGGAATAAAAACAGAGACCTACTGGAGAATGGACTTGAGGATATGGGGAGTGGGAAGGGTAAGCTGTGACAAAGTGAGAGAGTGGCATGGACACATATACACTACCAAACATAAAATAGATAGCTAGTGGGAAGCAGCTGCATAGCACAGGGAGATCAGCTCGGTGCTTTGTGACGCCTGGAGGGGTGGATAGGCAGGGTGGGAGGGAGGGAGATGCAAGAGGGAAGAGATATGGGAACATATGTATATGTATAACTGATTCACTTTGTTATAAAGCAGAAACTAACACACCATTGTAAAGCAATTATACTCCAATAAAGATGTTAAAAATATATATAAAATCTATTATTTATAAAATACAACTGAGTGACTAAAACAAATAATAATAACAATGCATATGTAGCTTTTAATACACATAGACGTAAAACATATGGCAACAATTGCAAAAGTATGGGAGGAAGTAATGGCAGTATAATATAATAAGATTATTAAATGTATATGATAATTAATGCAATATTATTTGAAGGTGAATGTGATAAATTAAATATGCATACTGTAAGTCTAGGTAGCCCACTAAAATTAAAACAAGGAAAATTAGCTAAGGAGCCAGTAATTAACAAAATATAGAATACAAATATACTCAGTTAGTCTAAAAACAGATGAAAAAAAAAAGAGGGTGCGATGACCAGATTAAACAAAGTGGAATCAAATAGCAAAATTTCTAACATGATTGGATATGTAGATTTACCTCTAAACGTATTGAAAATTACAGAGTATTCTAAGGGTTTAAACATCCTAATCTAAAGGTAGAGATAATCAAACTGATGTAAAAGGAAACAGAATTATTGTTGCTTACAATAAAACTATAGTAGATGTATTTTAAAAATCATAGCTAGATTGGTAGAAAAAGTTTTAAAAGACACGTTCTATGCAAACACTAATAAGAAAGTTGTAGTGAGTATATTAGTATCAGAAAAATCAGGCTGATGAAGGAATATTTCTGTAAATATTTCTGCTGTAAAAAGGAGCATTTAATAATAAAAATGTCTGTTGCTCATTTAGTTATGACGGGCCTAAAATATGTAGGTACCTAATGCAAAGTTTTCAAAGTAAATGACAGACTTATAGAAATGCAAAATTCTTCTAGGCACGATTATGTAACAGGGGCCAGATTTACAATTAAACAGCTAGAAACTGGACAAAATATATGAAGCAATGGTTTTGAGACATTGGACAACAGGTAATGCAGGACTCTGATCTTTGGTAATAGAATAGAAATTAGTGGGACTCTATGATTTCCCAGGTCACTGCTTCTGCATAGTTTGCAGACTAGAGTGAAGAAAGGAGCAACCTCCCCAAAGTTTTTGATCTTGTAGAACTGAAGTGACTGAGATTAGAGTTTGGGGAGACAAAGGCAGGTAGAATTTATGGCAACATCCTGGAGAGAAGGTAGGTGCAGACACACACATGCACACACACACACACACACACATACACACCCGCCATGTGAAAGCTCATCAAAATCAAATTGTGGAAAATTAATGATAAATACAACATGACAACAAAAGCAACAAATATCTTAAAAGTAGCCAGAAGAAGGAGAAAAAACACATTGCATACAAAGAGACAGCATGAAGAACACCACAGACTTCATGCCGGAAACATGGAAATCAGTATTCCAAGTATTCCTTTTTCATTGTCTCTCACATATGTGTTTTATCCATGAACCTATCAATGTACTGCTCCACTAGTTGTTTAAATAGTTTATAGACTAACAAGTCCATTCATATCATTGAGTCATATGTTTTCTGAAACAAAACTTTCTTTTCTTATTTGCAATTTTATTTGAATTTCAAAATTATCTTCCAAAGGTACTTTGAGAAGTGATGACAGCATATAAATCTTGACACAAGTTCTAGTTACAATCCTTTATGCGAGGAATTATTGCAGGGTCCATGGATGGAGGTCTTATTTGGTGGTAAGCAAGGGAAGTACATTTATTGAGGTATGTGTTGTACCATACACATACCTGACATAAATATCTAATCTCATGCTCAAGCCTGCTCCATTTTATTAATACTGTCCCCATTTAAACGTTTTGTAGTCAGATAAGGATTTGAGACTATGGAATCTCAGAGAAGTTATTTAATCTCTTTGTGACATAATCAACTAACCTCTACTACAGGATAGAGCAAGCAAGTTTCCCCTATAGACCTTAATTGTACCAAAATTTTGGATAATATTGAAAAAGAAAAAATTAATAATAGTAAAGGTTTACAATTTGATCTACAGTTAGCCCTTCATACCAAAGTGTTCCACATCTGTATATTCAACCAACTGTGGATCAAAAATATTTGAAAAAGAAATCTCAGAAAGTTCCAAGATGCAAAACTTTCATTTGCTGCATTCCAGCAACAATTTACATAACATTTATATTGTATTACAACTATTTACATAGCATTTACATTGTAGTAGGTATTACATGTAGTCTAGAGATGATTTAAAGTATACAGGAAATTTGCATAGGTTATATGCAAATACTAAGCCATTATATAAAAGACATTTGAACATCTGCAGATCTGGGTATCCACATGGGGTCCTGGAACCAATCCCCTGACCTGGATACCGAGGGATGACTGTATTTATATAATACAAAATGTAATCTGATTTAAATTGTCCAAATCATTCAAAAATAAAATATTTGCCATCTTTTAAGTTTTTAATTTATTTTTACAGGAGTTTTACATACTGAATGTATACAGTGATTCTGTGATGCTTGTCATTGCATGCAGCTGAATAGAATTGTAAGAAAACAACTTTCTCACTATCTATATAAAGTGTGGAAACCATGGCTGAGTAGCTGCAAATGTAAAAATAGGTTTAGTAATTTAGTTGACCATAAGCTCAATGTTAAAACATAGTAACGTGGCTGAGGCTGTATTAATTGAAATGTAATCCTTGGGTCGGGGGCAGCAGACCTAATCCTGATCTTCTCTGCTTCCCTAAGACTTTTGGAATAATACCTCCAGTCATGGGCACTTCACTTTCAGTGACATCAACCCACTGAAGAACATTTAGAAGAGAATCTTCATTGGAAAAACTTTAACTTGAAATCATGGTCCATGAAGAATATTTGAAAAACAAAAACAATAATATCATTTTAAAACGAAATCAATAATTGTAGTTAACATTTTTGGAGAACTTACTATATATCAGGCTGTGAGATATGTCAAAGAAAATCTCACACTACTGAACAGAGTTCAAGAGGCAAGGAAAACTTTACTCAAGACTATTAGATTAGGGATCAAGACTATTCCAATAGGAGAGAGAGATTGAACTCAACACTCCTGAAACAAAAGGAGGGGGACTTTAAGTGCTGGAGTGTCTTAGTGGAAAACTACTGGAGGAAGTAAGTGGGGGAGACTGCTAAGTGTGATTGGGCCATCTGCGTTTGCTAATTCATGCTTAGCAAAGTGAGGCTGCTATCCTCCCACAGAGACTGGGAAATAGGAGCACTATCTTTCTTTTTTTTTTAACCATTCTATTGAGGTATGATGGGCATGTAAAAAGATATTTATATTTAATGTGTACAGCTCAATGAGTTTGGAGAAAAGTATACACCAGTGATACTGTCACCACCATGAAGGCCATAGACATATCCAACACTTCCCAAAGTTTCCTCCCATCCCCATGATGATGATATGTAGTAAGGACACTTAAAAATTTCCTCTCTTAGAAAAATTTAAGTATGCAATACAATATTGTTAGTTACAGGCATTATGCTGTTTAGTTGTCTCCAGAACTTATCTTATATAACTTAAACTTTGTACCCTTTAACCATCACTTCCCCCTTCCCCCTTCCCTCAGCACCAGGCAACTACCTTTATACTCTCTGCTTCTATGACTCTGACTATATTAGATTCCATGTATAAATGAGATCATGCAATATTTTTCTGTGTCTGGTTTATTTCACTTAACATAATATTCTCCAGGTCCATCTATGAAGTTGCAAACAGCAGGAATTCCTACTTTTTTAAGGCTAAATCCTATTTCATTGTATGTATATACCAAATTTTCTTTATTCACTCATCCATTAACTGGACATTTAGGTTGTTTTCATGTCTTCACTATTGTGAATAATACTGCAACAAATATGGCAGTACAGCTATCTCTTTAGGATCCTGGTTTGAATTCCTTTGGGTTAATATTAGATAAGGAATCATATGGTAGTTTTATTTTTAATTTTTTGAGGAATTGCCATACTCTTTTCCATAATGGCTGTACCAATTTATATTCCCACCTACAGAGTACCAGAGTTCCTTTATCTCCACATCCTCATCAATACTTGTCATATGTGTGTGCATGCATATATATATATATATATATATATATACACACACACACATATTTATATATATATTAGGGAGACACCTCTTTGAAATGTAATCATCAAGAAAGATAGTGCAAAATATAATAATCCAATTAAAAATTAGACAAAGGACATGAATAGACATTTCTCCACCTAAGACATACAAATGGTCAACAAGTATATGTGTGTATGTGAATGTATACATACACATATATATTTTTAATAATGGCCATTGTAACAGATACAAGGTAATATCACATTGTAGTTTTGATTTTCATTTCCCTTGTGCTTAATGATTTTGAGCGTATTTTCATATACTTCTTTTTTTTTGCACTATCTTTCTTGATGATTACATTTCAAAGAAGTGGCTCCCTAATCCTTGATAAAGACATTCCTGGGAAGTAAAACTGTCAGGAACCTGGGAGATTCACATATAAAAGGGGCAGAAATATTCTAAGAAAGGTAGTCAGAGGCATATAATCAGGAAGAAATCTTTCTAAAGTTTAGTTAAGCTGAGAGGAACATTAAGGCCATCTTGATCAGACAGCACGTGAGCAGCATAGAGATTAAGTACAGAGAGACCAGAAACACACTGCCTGGATTGAAACACTGACTAGTTGTTAGACCTTAGAGAAATTACTTAATCTGGCTGTGTCTCAATCTCCTGACATGTACAATGGGAGTACTAACAGGGTTGATTTAAGTTTATATTAGACTGTCATACAGAGTGAAGTACGTCAGAAAGAAAAAGACAAATACCGTATGCTAACACATATATATGGAATTTAAGAAAAAAAAATGTCATGAAGAACCTAGGGGTAAGACAGGAATAAAGACGCAGACCTACTGGAGAATGGACTTGAGGATATGGGGAGGGGGAAGGGTGAGCTGTGACAAAGCGAGAGAGAGGCATGGACATATACACACTAACAAACGTAGTAAGGTAGATAGCTAGTGGGAAGCAGCCGCATGGCAGAGGGATATTGGCTCGGTGCTTTGTGACAGCCTGGAGGGGTGGGATAGGGAGGGTGGGAGGGAGAGAGACGCAGGAGGGAAGAGATATGGGAACATATGTATATGTATAACTGATTCACTTTGTTATAAAGCAGAAACTAACACACCATTGTAAAGCAATTATACCCCAATAAAGATGTTAAAAAAAAAGTATTTGTAATAAAATTTAGCAACCAAAAAAAAAAGAAATATCCAACACATAATAGGTACTGTGTAAGCAGTTGTTAAAAAGAAATTATTTTATTTAATCTTTACAGTAGCTGTATGAAAGGAACTATATTTCTATTATATTGTTAAGGGAAATGGGACTGAGAAAGAAAAAATTACTTTATAGATCCAGCCTGTATTGGAACATAAGAAGTCTATTCTCTAAACTGGAAGATGGAATGTGGAGTTGATATACAAGTAACAGGACGGAAATTTCAGTAAAGAAGCTGTCAAGTAAAAATGCAAAGGCAAAGCAGTCCAATTTGGCAACATGGTCTTTAATATTTTAAGAAAATATTTTGAGATCCAGTGAATTCAGTTTGAAGTTACAAATGGAAATGTGCATTCCTGAGAATGAACATTATTTAGTCATTAGTTTATCATTTTTTCTACGCTTGTGAGAAAAAGAAAAAAAATATTCACTAACCAGTTATTATAAGCCAACTACTGTGCTAAAGGTCTACACATTTCCCCACATATTAGAATCACCTTGAGTTTTGAGTGGCATGAAAACACAAACATGATAGATGCTTATTTCTCTCACACATAGAAGTTTGTCAACTATTAAATGCACTTAATGTACACTTTAGTAAAATGAGTCTGAAAAAATAAATTAAATAAATCAATAAAACAGAGTTTTAAAATCCAAAATTCAAGTGGAATGAATTATGCAAAGTCTTTATGACATTTTGATGTCATTATATAATATCTATCCTAAAATCACATGAGTACATTATAAGAACACATACTAAAGAATATTTGCATGCAAAGGGAAATTAATCAGACTTGACTTCACTAAAGAAAATTCAGAGTAGATCAGACCCATCTATAGACAGTATAAATTGATTATATAATAATTTTATTATGACATTACTTATATTCCATCTCTTTTAACTTCAGGTGGAAAGAAAGTCCATTTCTTTTTAAACATGGAAAATAAAGGACAAAAAAGAGACTCATCTTTACCAATTACAATGTAAAGGAGAACAGAAAATGAAAAGGGAAATGTAATCAGCATAGATAAATCCTGGTGCATGACCCCATTAATTAAGCCGTAGGGGGCGTTCAACACATAAAGAAATTTATCTCATCTTTCTTCAATCATTATCTTTTTACAAACAGTTTCTCTGGCACTTTCTTCTAAGAAGTCCTCTATCTGTGATATCACAGATGCCATGATCCTCCTGGGGTGAAAACTTCAACCTGGCTAATGGGGCCATTCAGAACATAAATCTGAGCTCAAATCAGTTGATAGAATAGATATGTGGCTTGCCAACGTGGGCAAGAGAGTCAATTTTAGTTGGAGAAAATAGACACTGCTGGATTATTTTAAACTAAAAAAAAAAAAATGGACTGCTGTTCAAAAATGAATATCAAGCAACTTCTTCAATAACCCCCTCAGTGTTTTAATCTATAAAATGGGAAGGTCCATCTTTACCAGAAAAGTAGGTTAGGAATTTGGTTTTCAGTGTCTCTCTTGTTTTTCTTTTAAAAGTTTTATGGAATTTCAGTTGGTACAATAAACTGCATGTAATACACAGTTTGGTTGTGACATATGTATATACCTATAATCCATCACCACAATCAAGATAATAAACATATTCACATGCTCCTGAAGTCTCCTCATGAAACTCTGTAATTCCTCTTGCTCATCCCTCTTTGTCCTCAGGAACTGCTGGTCTAATTTCCATTACTAGAGATCAGTTTGTATTTTCTGGAATTTTATATTAATAGTGTCATATAGTGTTTACTCTTTTTTGTCTGCTTTTTTTCACTTAGTATGATTATTTTGAGATTCATCCATGTTGTAGCATGTATCAATAGCTAATTCCTGTCTATCGCTGACTGGTGTTCCACTGTAAGGATATACCACAGTTTGTTTATTCATTCACCTGTTGGTGGATATTTTGATTGTTTCCAGTTTTGTGGCTACTATAGGCATATTAGGAATTTTTAAGTGTAAACTATTATTTTGCCTATATATTTCCTATGGTTCCTATGGTCTACACAACAACTTGATATATGTATGGCTGCCGCTTTAATTTTTAGTGATTTCACATATTAACCGCATAGTCATTCATACTTTTTTAACAGAATATGACCAAACTAAGTCAATGGTGTGGATCAATCGATTTCATATTTGAAACATTTCAAAGTTATTGAAATAAAAAAACCAAATGTAATGTTATTGAGTATTTCCTCTTACATTTTTTCCAATTTTACCTTGATGATACCCAGATAATAGAATCCCATTACATTACTTGCATCTGTTTTTTTTGTTTTGTTTTGTTTTTAATATCTTTATTGGAGTATAATTACTTTACAATGGTGTGTCAGTTTCTGCTTTACAACAAAGTGAATCAGCTATACACATACATATATCCCCATATCTCTTCCCTCTTGCATCTCTCTCCCTCCCACCCTCCCTATCCCACCCCTCTAGGTGGTCACAAAGCACTGAACTGATCTCCCTGTGCTATGCGGCTGCTTCCCACTAGCTATTGGTTTTACATTTGGTAGTATATGTATGTACATGCCACTCTCTCACTTTGTCCCAGCTTACCCTTCCCCCTCCCCGTGTCCTCAAGTCCGTTCTCTAGTAGATCTGCGTCTTTATTCCTGTTCTGCCCCTAGTTCTTCATGACTTTTTTTTTTTGAGTTTCCATATATATGTGTTAGCATACAGTATTTGTTTTTCTCTTTCTGATTTACTTCACTCTGTATGACATCTGTTTTTATATTAAAGGAAATGTTATGCCCTATACATGATTGGAAAACCAAAGATGTTATTTGCACACTAGGGCAGTTATTCTATCTATTCTGTGAGTCACCAACCTGGGAAGAATGAAGTTTTTTGTTTTTTGTTTTTGTTTGTTTTTTCTGTTATTTGCATGGCATACAGATTTAATGATGGTAACAGTAGATGTGATCTAATGGCTTCATTATTATTTATTATTATTGTGATCACTGTAATAATTATTTGGATATATTTTTATATAAGTAGGTCTATAACTTGTAATTTAATTTAGCAATGTGAAAGTCACAGTAAACTTGACAAGAACATTTTTGATAGATAGATAGAAAGAGGGCTAAAAGCCTAACTGGAGTGAAAGAGAGAATCCTGATAAGCTGCTTTATAGTTTAAGATTATAAGAAATTTATGGACACAGTGGTTATATATATATTTGCCTTCCCCAACTGCATGCCTCCATTCATTCTATGACTCAAGTCACATTGGATCACCCATTTCCCAAAGATTACCATTCACTTCTTACTGCCTCAGCATTTGCATTTCCCTTGATTACGCAGCCCTGTCATTGCTATTTATCATTATGGGAAAATAATTTATTGTCACTTACAGGAATCTGCTCCTTTAATAGTTATGATTTTGAAATTCTGTATTGTAGGTGCAAAGTTTCTAGCATCTTGGATATGATTAATAAATGAAAGTTGTCATCTTTACTTCCTTATTTTTTATCAATTTTTTTGCAGTGTTCAGTCTGCATAGCTGTTCACTAAAATACTTTTCTGTTACTTCTGTGCTCATACCTAAACCACATTTGCCATCCTCTTTTATGGTTAGGTATGGCATATGGCTGAATTCCAGCAAACAAAATATATTTATTCCTATTATAGACCTGGTCCATAAATAACCTCCATGGGCTCCTTCACCATTTTTGTTCCCTTTTCCCCTTGTACTAGTGGTATATTGATATCCAGAGCGACCTTGGATGCTATGTATTGACAATAGCAGGGCTTCTGTGAGCCTGGATCATTGAATGACCACAGAGTTTCCTCTCCCTCCATACCAATGATCAGGATCATCCTTTTGAAACTATAATTGTAAGCATCTGGGACTTGTATGCAATCTATACTACAGTATCATGTATCGCCAAACCTATTTATTCATTCAACAGATATTTACTGAGTGCCAGGTACCTGCGGGACACTTTATTTATTTTACAATGACATATATTGCTTACTATATACCAGAGAGTAATATAGCACTTACACATGAATTTCTTTAATCATACAACAGCCCTAGAAAATGACTGCTGTCATCCTCATTTTACAAATGAAGAACGTGGAGCACAGAGAATTTATATCACCAGCCACAGGTTACACAGCTGATAGATGACAAGACCAAGCCAGGCTCTAGAGCCCATGCTTGTAATCTTAGTTCTATGCACCTCTTCTGTTCTAATCACTGGTATTAGCAGTAAACAACAACAAAGGGCCTGTCCATAGACTGTGCATTCTCAAAAAACTTAAGAGACATGAAAACTAAACGGGTGATCCAGAATTAGACTCTGAGGGGAATTCCCTGGCAGTCCAGTTGTAGGACTCTGTGCTTCCATTGCAGGGGGACACGGGTTCGATCCCTGGTTGGGGAACTAGGATCCCACATACCAAACAGCATGACCATAAATAAATAAATAAATAATAAAATCTTAAAAAACAAAAGTTAGACCCTGAAAGAAGAAAACTATAGTGGACATTAGGACATTATTAAGACAGTTTCCAAAATTTAAATATGGATGATTATACAATATCGATGCTAAATTTCTTTATTTTTGTATTTTTATAATTTTACTGAGGAGTATAACAATAATACTGATTATTAGAAATAGATATAGATACATGGAGAGAATGATAAAGCAACAGCAAATGGACAAAATGTAAACAATTGTTGAATCAAAATAGAGGATATATAGGAAGGTTTTGAATTTTTTCAACCTGTTTTTGGTTTATTTAAAATTATACTGAAATGAAAAAGTTAACACAAAGGTAAAAAAATCAATAATATGTACTATGAAAGAAAAAGTAAAGAGAATGATGAGAAATCTATTTCAGGAAGAGTAGAGTCTTAAGGTATGCTGAAGGAACAAGCTATGGGAAGACGTAAAAAAAATAATTCAGTGAGAAACACAAGCATAAAGATGCTAAGTAATGCCTTTGAGGAATAACAAGAAATTTTGTACTGCTAAAGCAGAGAGAGTGTCAGGGAGTGATACATTAGGCAAGAGTCAGGACCTTATAATGTTAAGATATTTGAGTTACTAAGAGTAAAATGGAATAAAATTGTTTGCGACAAGTGAGTGATATGATCTGATTTGCCATTTAAAAATATGATCTGTGTATAGGGAAGGCTGTAAGGCAGATAAAGTAGGAAGTAAGAAGTCTTAGAAAATATTGCAGTGGCTCAGGTGTAGATGGTGGCTTGGCCTGGAATGGTTGTGGTAGAGGTGATGATAAGCAGTCACAAATGGCATATATTTTAAAGGACAATATATAGGCATTTTCTATGGATTGCATGATGTATGGATGAGAGCAGAGGTGAATGGAATGCCATCAAAAGTCTGCCCCTGGACTGAAAACCAATAATCTGAATGAGCCATAGTGGGGTATCCTTTCTATCAATATCTAAAGGATGGGGGCATTGTTTCTATAAATATCTAAATAGACTACATATTTTGTGTGACAGCCAACAGTCCAGTACGTCCTCAATACTACTGAAGAATCATGAAGAAAGTCTATTTTTTTAACTAGTTGCTTTTTACGTCACTTAAAATTGCTATTCAATGCTTTTCGTTCATTCATCATCGGTCATTTCGTAATTTCTCCCTCTTGCTGTATTTCTCTCCAGTGTGCTTCATTTGCTAAATATGGAAAACAGCACCTATCTCATTTACCCAAGGTGTCAATAATACAAATTTATTAAAAAAATTATTAAGCTTTGGAGATACCTATATATGCAAATTATAAACTGGATATTAGTGTATTTAAAGTTTATTTGACATGGTAATTCCTGAGGAATTTCCTATGGCTGACTGATTGATTAAGCTTCCAGTTGCTTCTAATGTCTAGGGCAAATATTCCTTCCCAAACAGGAGCCCTCTCTTGTTTGTAATCTCACAAATGCCAAGGGCCTCTCAAAGGAAGCCCAAATCCACTGTCCTCATGATGACTTTTGTATACAGAAATGGAACTTTTATGTCACTCAGAGGTTTGCTGTGCAATATCTACAAATCCACCACTCCAGAATAGGATTTTGCTTTGTTTTGTATATTCAAAAAGCAGGCAATGCCACGGCCCCACCTCCCTACACACACAGACACACACACACACACAGACACACACACACAGACACACACACACACACACACACACACACACACACACGTTTGCAGATGCACGGTCATATAGTCCTGAGTCCCAAAGTTAATTTCAGAGATTTACCTCTGGCAGCGCAAAGAATTTCAGCATTTGAAATTAATTGTTATTGTGGGGTTGTTTTGTTTTTTGAATGCTTCAGCGATATCAGATACAAATTTTACCTATGGCTTAAAATCCCTCCCAAAACTCTACAAATGAAAAGCTATTCTTTGTAGTACTTGCACTATTTTTAATTCTAGAGCAAACCCTAGTGATGATAGCTTTTCAGCATGTTACATAAAGAGAATGTTAAATAAATGTATGCAGTATTTGTAATTTGATAGAATTAAAGCTCCACTTCTGGTTTGACATGAAATTGGTAGGAACTTGAACTGTTGCTCCAAAGCAGCAGATAATATACATTCACCATTTCGTGCAACTATGTGAGGAATCATCCCAAACATTTGTAGCTTTTGTACCTTTGGTAAATGTGAACATGGTAGAAATGTATATTTTTTACCAATTTCAATAACAGAGTGTAAAAGACTGATTATGACAGTGTTCATATTACCCTATAAAACTACTATGACTATTATAGTCCCCTGATCAGACTACTATGGAATTAGCTGTCTTATAGCCCTTAACTTTTTGCTCATGGATGCTACAGTGTTACACATTAGCCATATCATGGTGCATTGGATATGATATTCCTCAGTGGAAGGGACAAGAGAAAATTAGGGAGCAAAATCAATATGCTCCTTCTATATATATTAACCTTGTCAGAATAGGATATAATCAGTGAGCCTGCATTCTGAGTGCTGATTTTTCACGGCCATCTTCATTCAGTGGTAGCAGCATTGTCATTTTCTAAAAGGAAATCAGAGGATCAATATAACTACTACTAATTTTGACTCACCTATAGCTAATCTGCACTGTGAGTTGAATCTGCTTTGTTATAGTTACTGACAGATGAGAAAACTTGGAACTGAATCTGCACTATGACAGAGCAACTAGAGAATGTTAAAAAGAATTCTAGAACAATGTTTTGTCATGGTCCATAGCAAAAGCCTGAATGTTTACAAGGTTTTTTTTAATCATACAGTATATGATTCTAGGTAAAAATAATTGTCCTCAGGAAGATGGTCTTCAACAACACTAATAATGGGGTGAGAGGAATCTTTGGGAGGAAATAGATATGTTTATGGCCTTGATGGTGGTGATGGTTTCATGGGTGTATCCTTATGCCCAAACTCTTTTGAGGTGTGCAAATAGCTAAATACATACAGCTTATTACATGTCAGTCATAGCTCAATAAAATGGTTGAAAGAATACATGTTTTCAGCAGAAAGTTCAAAGGTCCTTACTTCCTCACTTATCTTTACCCAACCAGGTGTCTTACAACAGGTATAAACTATTTTCTACCCAACAGGTATCCTAAATTTTCTGAGTGTATATTATTTATATGAAAGTTGCTAAAAATCACTTCAGGTAAGTAGAGTTGCACATTTAATAAAATTAACTGTATTAAAAGCATTATTATGAAAGGATGGCCTGTTTACATGTAAATTAACTTATATGGAACTTATTTATGTTCAAGGCACATAGACTGCCAATTCCCTGTGTGGCATCCAGATGTAGTTTTTATTTAAATATTAGAATGCTATAGTGTTTTTCTACCGTAGAATTATACATGCTTACGATGATACACAAAAATTTTTACATTAAAAGAAAAGAATGATCTTAAAGAGATATAACAGCTAATATTTATGGAATATCTGCAGTATTGCACTAAATATGTATTTTTTTGTTTCATAATTTAAAGTGAATAATTGCCATTTCCCATGAAGGTAGTTTACTTTTATCCAGTGATTCTGTTACTGACCCTCTCCAGTCAGACCCCTACAAGGGTCCTCCTGCCCTGAGTTGCTTGGGACAGTAGGAGACTGAGTTCTATTCAGAAGCAAAGAAAAGCTTTATTCTTTGAACGGAAGGATGCGAGCCTGCGCTCTAGAGTACGCCCTTTCCCCAGCCGGCCGGGCAGCTTTATAGGGATCTCGTAAGTGGGAAAGGGGTCGAGTTCTCCCAGATTGGGCGCAGCTGTGCTGCTTACGTGCTCACGCTCCAGGTTGCGGCACGGGGAAGGCCTCTGCGCATGACCCGCCGCAGCCATCTTGAACTGAGTGTTGTGCGCAGCTTCTGTAGCCTGCCCGGAGCTGAGCTGTCCGCGCAGCTCTTTCGCACTAGGAGCTCTAGTCTGAAGTCCTGGGTGAGAGCCCTGTGGACACCGCACCCTATGAGCAAGTGAAATTGGACAAGCGCCAAGGAAATAAAGGTTAGACTTTATTTTATTACGTAGATTCTATTTTTATTTCCCAGGAATTGTTAATGAGCTTTGCCTGCGTAAATGCCGCATTTGGGAAGGTTGTACTACAACAGGAGATAACTTCAGCGTCCTCATTGAAAAACTCCTTTAAGTGTCTTTTCTCATACATACACAATTGCAGTGGAAGAAAGTGTCATTTTACTCAACTGGAGGAATGTTCAAAGTCAGTGCGTTGGAGCCCTGGTAGCAGATGAACGCCAGTGCAAAAGCTAATGTTCCCCTTGCTCTACCCGTTGTGTGAAATCTTTTGGCGTATTTTGGCGGGGAGACAGATTTTACTTTCAAAACTTCACCTGAACTATATTGAATGCAGTGATTTCATCGTAAGAATTGTTTCCTCCTTTTAAAATTCTGCCTGGTGTTTCCCAGTCTTCACCAGCTTGTTAAATCTCATTTTCATGAATGCTGGAAAGCATATTTAGCTGGGTATCCATCTACTTTTAATTTTAAAAAGTCTAACATTGCATCAGGATCCCATATGTAAATATATTTGAGAATCTCTGGAGATGATCTGCTCTACAAGTCCTTGCTAGCTATTACATGTTATAGTGGCTAAATGTCTGTTGCCAGATTCCTCATATTAGCTCTTCTACATCACATCTCCATAATGATTACCTCCTGGAGAAATGCATTTCCTAGGCTGCTGCTACTTTCCACATAGCAGTTTCATTTCAACTACAGGTCTTATCTATATTACAGGAGGTAATTGTTGAGATTAGATTATCACTTGAAATAAGATGTTATTAAAGTTTCAGAGATAATATAAGGGAAGTACAGTTTCTACCTGTGGCTACTCCTGCAGCTAGGAAACCCTGACCCATCATCACGGAACCCTGACAGGTGTGGCATTGCCTAATCAGAGAGGCTCCATGGAGCTGAGCATTTCTCCCAAAACATGTGGTACCAATAAGCCTGCCCCTGTCAATGGATTCAGTCTTCACTACATGAGGCCCAAAGACAACAGGGTTTTCCCCCAACTTTGGCCAGGGCTTTAGTCCTCATTTTCCTATGCAGATACTGAACTCCCCTCAAGGTAATTGATGCTATTTGTGTCCCACATCTTCAAAGGGACCCTTTCTCTATCTCCACAGGAAAGGACATTAGCAGATAACAGTTACACTATGCTGTGAGCAGAACTCACACACATGAAATTCATTTATGTTCTTGAAAAGAACAAAACGGCAGAGACAGGTTGTCCAGGTACCAACAACCTTAATCCAAATCTGTTCTCCCTCTAAATTAGGGCACAAATCACTGAAAAATACTAATCCTTAACATTTTCCTGACATATTGGTTCATCATAATTGATTTTTTAGAAGTTCTCTAAAGAGCAGACATAATGCTATAGACTGAAGGAAATGATTATATTCAACATAATAATAATAGATTTTGAAATTATTTTTCTTGCCTGGAACACCTTTAGTCCATCTGTGTAGTTTTCTCTGAGGTGGAATTTACTGTGAATATTAAGTACATGACCTGCATTAATTTATGATAGTAAAGGTATTTGCTTAACCAAATTAAGCATCATGGATTCATTGAGGAGAAATTAATAAGGATTATTCAGGATATATGAGAGGAACTCATTGTGTAATTAATTTAAACATATGTAAACAGATTGTTATGTGAGCTATTTAGGCATATAATTGTAAATCATTAAATTGCACATGAATTCATTCAGGTAACTATAAATGGTAATAATGTTGTCTAATGTTTACATTTGCTTAAAATTTTTTCAAAATGTTATATTTAACTCTATTCTGTTTGTTTTTGTATTACTTCATAGTAATAGTGTTCCCATTTGTCTTCATTTAAATATTACTTTTTTATTTAAAAAATGTAAAATAGTCACAAACCTATAGAAAAATAAATTAGAAGTACAATATAAAGAATAATTTTTCTTGAACTATTTAGAATTAAATTGCTGACCTGATGTCTCATCATCCCTAGATAGTATAGTGTATTTTTCCTACAAACATGAACATTCTCCTAGACAGAAAAAGAAAGGAGGAACAGATAATTCAATAATTAAAAATTAACACTGATACATTATTAACATCTAACTCTCAGACCGAATTCAAATTTTACCATCTCCCAATAATATCCTGTATAGCAAGATGATCCATTTCAGAATCATACATTGCATTTATTGGTTGCAGCTTTACTAGAGTTTAGTTGACAAATATGATTCATATTAAAGACATTTAAAGTACACATAGTGGTGATTTGATATAATTTTACAATACAGTATGAAAGGAATTCCACCATTTGGTTAATTAACACACCCATCACCTCACATCTCACATATTTATCTTATTTTTCTACTCTCTTAGCAAATTTCAATTATATAGTATGGTGTTATAAACTATAGTCACCATGTTTTGCATTAGAGCCACAGACGTTATCTTATAGCTGAAAATTTGTACCCTTTTATGAACCTCTCCTTATTCCCCCCCATCTCTGAGCCACTGGCAACCACTTTTCCACTCTGTTTCTAAGAGTTTGACTTCTTTTTTTCGATTCCACATGTAAGTGAAATGCAGTATTTGCCTTTTTCTGTCTGGCTTATTACACTTAGCATAATGCCCTCAAGGTCCATCCAGGGTGTTGCAAATGGAAGGATTTCCTTTCACATGACTGAATAATATTCATATATATACATAGTTATATATATACATCTATATATATATATACACACACATATATATCAAACCTTCTTTTTCTGTCCATTGATGAACACTTAAAGTTGTTTCACTGTCTTAGCTATCGTTAATAATCATTCATTGCATTTATATGCCATGTCTTTTTTAGTCACCAGTCTAGAGTTGTTCTTAAATTGTTCTTTGGCTTTGAAGGTTGCAGGTCAGTTGTGTTGTCCCTTAATTTATGCTTTTCTAGTGTTTCCTCATGATTATATTCACATCATGTATCTTCAGCAAGAATATCACAGAAGTGATATTCTTTTCACTGTATCTTATCAGGTGGTATATAGCTTCAATTTGTCCCATTACTGATAGCTACTTCGATCACTTGATAGCTGATTATGTTTCAAGTTTCTCTGTTATAGAGATTCTCTTTTCTTTCTTATAGTTATTAAGATTTGGGGAAAGATGTAATTTGAAGAATCTGAAACTCTGTAAAAATCCCATTCTTCATAAAATTATACACACACACGCGCTCATGAAATTAAGTTTTCTTTGTATTCATTGGATTGTAATAATTTTTTTTGAGGACTCAAAATATCCCCAGTTTGGGACCCATTCAGTCTGACTTTGTGTTGTCATGTTTCCATTATTCCTTTAGCACTTGTTTGCCTTTAGGCACAATAAGTAGTTCCAGGCTTTCTTGTACTTTTTCTACCCAAACCTAGAACTAACTTTTTTTTCCCAAGGAGTTCTAAGTTATTTTAGTAGAAAATTTAGAAGCTAAAATCTGGTTGCTAGGGGTCCACTCATTGATACTGGATCCTTGCTATTCCCTGACTAGACACACACATACAACATTGTATATTTTTGCTTTCAGTTTATCAGTCATATCTGTTTAAACTGAAAGCCATGAACTCAAACCAATACTCCAAATTCCTGTTTAATATCATACTTTTGTATTTGTAATTCCATAGCTTAAGACTGAAAAAACTGTTTTCATCTGTACTCAATAAGATTACTTATTTGATCATTTCTCCCATTTATTACCGATCTCCCATCTCTGCCACCACTCCCTCCTCTGTGTGGATGCTGTCCTTGCCCTACTTGGTCTCTCCCACCACACTCCAGCAGCTCCCTAGTGAGGATGACCTGCCCATCACACTCAGACTCTTAGCCCCCAAGATAAGCCAAGTGTAGATTTCCTCTTCACCCTACTTGGCTCTCACCCACCACATAAGGAGGGATGCCCACATTCCCACATGGATGTCCTTCTTACTCCGCTTGGAATCCTAAACCTCTTGCTTGTATATTCCACTCTGAGCTGCTGCTGCATAAGGAGGCTGGATTGGGGGGCATCCTGTACCACTCCTTGCTCATCTTCTGTTATTGGCCTTAAAACTGAACTGTTCAGAAAGAGATTTCAAGGAGAGGAAAAGGAAAGACAGAAAGGGAAAGAGAAGAAGGAAGAGGAAGTGGAAGTAAAATAGAAAGAGGAAAATTTTAAATTGTTTAATATAGAAAAGTAATACAGACAATGTGATACGTTTCAAGAACTGAAAAATCTGAAAAATTAACTTTTCTATTTTGAAGTAGTCTGTCGGTTATATATAACTATATATATATATATTTCTGTTACATAGCCTACAAATATATCTTCTAGCCTGTGTTTTGCTTTTTGATTTGATTTTGGTATTTATTAAAATGTTATATTTGAAATAATTTAAGCCTATATTTCCTTTTCTTTTGTTACTAAAATATCTAAAACAACAACAAAAAAAGACAAAATATTAGGCTTGTTAATTATTGATTGTGGGAGCACAGGTGTTTTTTATTATCATTTTTTCCTCTTTGTGCACTGTAAAACATTTGAATTATACTAAAGAATGAACTTATATAGGGGAACAAATGATTCCTTGTGAAATTAAAAGTATAAAAATAGTCTATAAGCCCATTTTGAGTCCCTGCTAACTCTACAGACTATTTCAACTAGTCAGTTAAGTTTGCAAGTGAGACTCAGAGCTCTGAGCTGAAAGACATTTATAGTTCAGTTACCGTACTTGGCAAGGTTTTGCATGACAAAGATCATTCAAAATGAATAAAATTGAAAACAGCCCAAATGTGCATCAACAGGTGAATGAGTAAACAAATTGCAATATATCCATACCATACAATTCATCAATAAAAGAAAGAGATTACTGGTACAAGCAGCAACGTGGAGGAATCTTAAGATAACTATGCTGACTCAAAGAAGCCAGACAGATACTATATGAGTCCATTTATGTAAAAGTTTAGAAAATAGAAACTAATAATCAGTGACAGAAAGCAGTTTAAGGAAGGAGAGGAAGGAGAGGGGCAGGAGGATAGAATTATAAAGGAGTATAAGAAAACGTTTTGGGCTTCCCTGGTGGCGCGGTGGTTGAGAGTCCGCCTGCCGATGCAGGGGACATGGGTTTGTGCCCTGGTCTGGGAAGATCCCACATGCCGCAGAGCGGCTGGGCCCGGGAGCCATGGCCGCTGAGCCTGCGCATCTGGAGCCTGTGCTCCGCAACGGGAGAGGGCACAACAGTACTGCAAAAAAAAGAAAACGTTTTGGGATAATAGATACCTTCGTTATCTTGATTGTGGTGAGGATTTCATATGTAGGTCAAAACTTATCAAATTTTAGACTTTAAATATTTGTAGTTTGTTGCATATCAATTATACTCTAAAAATCTGTTAATATTTTTTTCTAGTCAGTTAAGCTGTATTTTCTTTAATGGCTTCTGGATTATTTTCATGCTTACTGGTTTTTTAGTTCATATTCTATTCATCTCAGTGTCATTTTTGTATATATTATAAAAGAATAAATTAGCTTTGTTTTCTTGAAAATGAATATAGATAAAATATAAACAACAATAATTGAATTCCATTCTCTTTTAATTGAAATAAAATGACAGTTTGTAATAGAATAATTTGCTATACATATTTAGCACAATTCCTATATTTTTATATTGTAGTAGTTAATTTATTTATCCTATGCCAGTATTATAGTAGTTTGAGTTAAATGGACTTTTAGCAAATTTTATGATCTCATAGGGATAGCCCTTCTTAAAATTTAACTTTTTAAAAATGGATTTGGCTTTTTTAAGTGTTTTTCTTCCTTTGGAACTTTAAAATAATTCTTTCTAGTTTTTGTTTTTGTTTTTTAACTCTGTTGGAGTCTGATTACAGAGTTTCATTAATTACATTACATTAATAAACTTTTTAGGGTAGTAAGTCTGGTATTCTAAGAACATTTCCTCTTGATATCTCATTTGATGTCTTTCAAAAACACCTCCTAGTTTGAACTATATAAGTACTGTCCTTTCCTGTGAATTTTTTTTATGTGCCATATACTTTTTTTTTTTTACTAATTAACAAGGTATGTTCTGTTTCTATTTCTAACATATAATTGCTATTATATAGATCTATTTTTCTATGTAAGCATCTGTTTCATTTGTAAATAGGATTAAAAAAGTTTCTGATTATGTTCTTATTGCACTAGCAGTAACCTAAAATATACCATTTATAGTAATGTAGAATGGTGTGTAGAGTAGATATCTAATTTTAAAACAATTATATACATAAAGTAGATTAAATATGCATCATAAAAATGTTAATACAGTATAGCATGTTAGGGAAAAAGATATGGAATTAGACACTCCCAGACATCATTTGCTAGCTCTTTGACCTTTAAAACTTATTTAACCTCTAAACCTCAAAGTCTTTTCCTATCGAACTGATAGTGATCATGCCTTCTTCCTGATGTAGTTAAAGAATGTATAACTTAACAATTAGTAACCATTAAATAGAATTAATCCTTTTTATTGTTTGTGAGAATTAAAGATTTAATATATAAAGCAACATACTCTTGAGGAAATTAGTTATGACTATTTAAAGAACAAAAGGCATGGCATTGATCTCGGGTGGCCTCGGTCTGCAGTGGCTTGAAGCAGGATTTTGGTTCCAGCCAGAGATTGAGGTAGGGCTGCAGCAATGAGAGTGCTGAATCCTACTTACTAGACCACAAGGGACCAGTGGCCAGTGACAAGGCCCTGGCCCATCAGCTGTGTAGAAATGAATTTCCACATAGAGACAAAAAGTAGTGAAACAAGTAAAGTGTTTATTAGGAGGAGAAACAGTACGTGTGGATAGACATACAGGTAGGCTCAGAGAGAAAGTTGTGCCCTCATGGTTGTTTGAATCACTTTTATCGGGCATTTCTTCCAGGTTTCCTCTGGACAATCATCTTGCTTTTCCTGGTTCTGAGTCTGTATTTGGTATATCTCAGGGTCCTCCCATGTGTGCACGCACATCTCTTAGCCAAGATGGTTTCTAGTGAAGAGGCCTTTGGGTAGGTTAACATCACTTACTATGAGTGACGCCCCCTCCCTTTTGACCTCTGAGGAGGCTTTCTACGCATGTACAGTCGGGAAGTTCTCCTTGACCTCAAGAATGGGAAATATGTGGTCTCTATCTTTTATCTGGGCAAGGCTCAGCTATTCTCTCGCTCCTGCTGTTTTGGAGTATCTGTCCACAGGGGACAACTCCAGTTGCTCTGCCTGGGACCCATCTATCTCCTGCCTCAGTATGTGTACTAAACAAATCTTGTTACCTTAATAAACATAAAGTAATTTAGCCATTTTGGGCTGACTTCCTGATATATAAATTAGTGATAATAAATGACTTTACTAATTGAGTTGCTGAATCCAAAAAAGGTGAATGAGTTTCATGTCCCTTTGTAAAATTATAATGGAGAAACCAGTTGGAATTTAAGGCATTTAATGGATATTAGGTAATATAATATGTAAAATGTCTTCTAATCTAGAAAATGGTAAACTGAAAATATGGGAATTAAATTACCATTTGTGATTCAAAGTAGATGGCCAAATATGATGGAGTAATAACCTAGCCCATTTCTATATTTATTTCGATTGTTCAGAGAAGGCCTTTTCCTACCCTTGATTTTAGATTTAGTCTAAACCTGTGTGCTTCTTATTCACTGAGATATGTTCTCAGTGACTGATAATTGCTTACAAGAACTTTTAATACTATAAGAAAAACTAAGGTGTTCAAATTGTCTGTAAATCCCTGTGGACCCTGAAGGAATGTGGGAGAACTCCTGGAACAAAATAGTCTTTCAATGACAATGCTTTGTTCTGTTAGGTAGCAAATTGGGATCTTTGATAGATTTATGTTAAGTGCAATATTGTAATATAGTGAAGGAAGAAAACAAATGTAGTAAGGAAAAAAGAAAAGAAAATTGAGAAAAATATGCACAACAAATATAAAAGAAAGGGACTGAAGAAAAGTTTTGAGGTTAAAGAAATAGAGCTGTCAGAATTAGTGCTAGGGAAAAATTAGTAAGAAAGATGTTCAAGAATCTTTCCAGTTTATAATGGCCTTTAAAAAGAAATAGTTAATTTTCTCTTTCTGGGTTAGAGTAAACATTGTTTAACTTTTGTAGCCAAAAAGTACATTTGCTAAAGGTCTTTGAGTAAAACATTTTCAAGTATTTAGGGTTACTCTTATTGACCTACAAATAATAATTCTTAAAAAAAATATGATTCCATTTAAAAAAATCTGTTTATTATCTTTATAGTTCCTCCATCGAATTACTGTCATTAGAGTATTCATTTCAAATATGTAAGTATTGTGCAAGCACTAAGAGTTTAATCATTTACTATATATGTTATCTAATAATTATTGATAGCTTCCTATATTACTAATTGTCTCTTGTGCTCATTATTCTAATACCAAAATGAGACTTTTGTTTGTTTAATAGTCACAACTATAAAGATGATTTATTAATTATAGGTCAATAGTAAAGCAATTTATAGGAATAGAGATGCCATTCTCTTTAATTCACCAAACCTTCAGCTGGATTATTATAATATCCATATGCGAAAATCAATTAAGGGACTTTGATGAAGTACTGCAGAAAGATCAGGTCAAATGAAAATACTAAGAATTGTCATAGTCCCTGAGAAAACAGAATGATATCCTGGAAAATAAGGAAAAGAAACAGGCAGAACTCTCAAATATTCATAAGGTTGGTCTATTTTCTTATGTAAAGTAAACCTTGGGTTGGAAGGAAAACTTGGGCGATCCCTGGAATGATTGCAAGGGAGAATGAATGGAGTAGCTAGAAAGTCTTATGTGGCAATTTAGCTGAGCATTTATTTCTTCATCCTATCCAGTGGATCTGTAAGTAATTTTAGACTCTGTGATAAGCATCTGTGGTTTATCCGAGCAAGAGCAGATTCTGGTTTTTATTGTTGTTTTTTTCCCCCAATTGAATCCTGATTATCAGCAGTTATTTCTGCCAAGTGTGTCTGGGATATGAGGAGTCAGTAAATCCTGTAAGTTATAAAACTGAAAAATATTGAAAATATAGTGTTGGAAACAAAAGGAACTTCAACATTTTCTGTAATATATTTTGTTACTAAAGTTTCTAAAACAAAATGCCAAAATCTCATGCTTGTTAATTATTGGTTGTGGGAACTCAGGTGTTCTTTTTTATTATTGTCTTCATTTTTTTCCACATTTAAAACATGTTGAGCAGTAGAAAAGGTCTATGTACTACAGTATAAACTAGTATAAAAGAAAAACTGCTTGCCTGTGAAATTGTAAACAAACTAAGAGTCTATAAATCCACTTTGAGTTTGTGGTGACTCCTAGATTACTCCAACATGGTGTTATGTTTTCAAGTAAGACCAAAAGCTCAGTGCTAAAACGACCATTTAGGTATCTTATATATTAAGCTCTTGGATGAAAACATTCATGAAAAACTATCTCTGCTATTCAAGACAGTGCTTTTGGAAATATTTAATTTTAACTCCTTTCTAAAATATCAAGTCTGTTTAGTTTTATTTTGTGTTTTCTTTTTCTCTTTTCAAAACAACCAGCTCCTTACACTGACTCTTTCACATTAGCCATGTTTAGCCTAAAGGGCACTAAGTAGAAGCCACTATCTCTGAGTCTATAACTCACACTGTTACTCAGTAGTCATGTGACCTTGTCTAGTTCTTAGTTTGCTTATTTGAAAAAAGAAGAGTGGGGGTTGTTGAACTTTACAGAATGAGAATAGATGTTTTCAAATGTTTCCCTGTTGTTTTATTTTCTCTTAAGATGTGAAAGCGTTTGTTTATAGGAACTCTCACTTGAAAGAGTAAGGAGATGGATAAAAAGTGTTCACCTCTTTTTATGATAAAATATGCTAATTACGGACACTTTGAAAACAATAACTCATCTAAAAATCCTACATTGCAATGAAAGGAATTTGTATATTACAAATATTTGGTTTAAATTATAGACTGCAGTGTACCTTGATGTTTGGGCTATATTTTTTAAATGGTGTTTTTGAAAATTAAGCTTACTCTCTCAAACTGTACTGCCCATATATAGCACCTTTAGCTATTTCCATTTAAATTAGTTAAACATTTTAAAACTGCATCACACCAGTCACATTTCACGTCTTTAATAGCCACATGTGGCTAGTAGTCACCATTGGACAATTCTTTCATTGCAGAAAGTTCTGTTGCTGGCGCTTCTCTAAAAAGTTAGATTCCAGTGTTATGCTTGAGCTGCATATATGGGTGATTATCTGCATGTTAGCAATACAGAAGGAGATCATCGTCATGTGGTAAAAAGAAAAATCATACAAGTTTGTTCCTAGCAAGATTAGTATGAAAACGGAAAACAACCTAAGTAAGATTACTGAACCTAGAAAGAGTTCAATTAATCAGAGAAATGTTGATAACTATAAATGTTCTCTCATCCGTATTAAGTATATAGCCATCTATAGAGTATGGATACAGATTTCTCTGCTTATTAAAAAATCTCTGACTTTATAAGTAAAGAAAGCGAGTGTAGGGAATTGGTAATAATTATGAGGGTTAGTGTATACGTAGAAGGTAGAAAAAGAACAAGAGATACTTAGAGCGTTTCTCGTCAGACTCAAAAAGTATTGTCAAAGTTAATGCATTTACCATGAAGAGAGCAGGCTGTGCAGACTCTCCTGTCTGTCTCAGAAATGAACCTATGGATGCCCTACTAAGTGTAATGAAGTGTCAGAATTTAATGAAGCACTTGTACCAGGTCTTGGTCGACATGCAGACTAAAAAAGACGTATTTGGGAGGCTTTGGTGGAAAAGAGGAGGTTGTGGAAAGGAGGGGGAATTGTTGTTTTACCTTGCATCAGTTGTATCATTGAAGTATTGAATGACATTGCACTCAAAAGGCAATTGTTCTCAAATAGGAATAAAATGAAAATTTCTTTTTTTAAATTTTTTTGTTTTGTTTTTTCCTCAGTTCCATTTTCTCCCTATCTTTACTGAGGGATAATTGACAAATAAGAATTGTATATAAAGATGTACAACTCGATGTTTTGATATATGTATACATTATGAAGTAATCACCACACTCAAGTGAATTAATATATCCATCACATCACATAATTACCATTGTATTTTTCTTCTTCTGTTTATTTTATTTTTTTATTTTATTTTCATGGTAAGAACACTTAAGATTTACCCTCTTAGCAAATTTCAGGTATATATTGCATAATACAATATTGCTAAGTATAGTCATATATGCTGTACATTAGATCTCCAGAACTTATTCATCTTGCATAAATGAAACTTAATTCCCTTTGACCAACTTCTCCCATTTCTCCCTCCCCTGGCCCTTGGCAATGACCATTCTATTCTCTGCTTCTATGAGTTTGACTGCTATTTTGACTCTGTCTTGTTATTGAGGAAATCTACTGACTCTATCTGATGACTAAGAAATAGTCATTCTTGTAGTATTTGGCAATCACGATTTGAGACTCTTGCAGGGTTCACTACTCAACTTAAAATTACTAACAAAGTGATGGTATTTAAGAATTAATTTTGAATATTTTGAAAGTAGTTGGACATTTCTGCTTAAGATATTAGTAATTATTTGAATGTTGAATTTTGACTGCAGTGGGAAACAGTTTGACATATAAAATGCTTGACTTCTTTCTCTTCCTCAAGCAGATAATCACATATATTCATGATGTTTCATTTTATTCCACATATATTCTAAATGCACATTCTTGAGGTAGAAACAGAATTTGCTTTGTTCTGTGCTGCATATATTCCCAGCTGTGATGATAAAAGTTATAAATACATATACCACACAGCTAAGACTTGGTTTAAAAAAATTGCTGCATAAAATGGCATGGACCACCAAACAATTCATTTTAATATTGTAACAGTTCTTAGGAGAATTATGCCACAGCGGTAGCCTATAAGTAAAGATGTTAAGAATATGTAAAATACTACTAGTTTGTGCAAACATAATTCTGACCCGTTTATCAAATCATGTTTGTCATATCTGGAAGAAAAAAATGAACTACAGAAGTTTCCTCCCACTATTAATACTGGCCTAATCCCCCCGCCCCCCACACACAGGGATTTAATAATAGCAGGCCAATGATATCCCCTAAAATAATTCATATTGCCTAGAAAAAGGAAATAAATGATTTCATACATAATGTAGTGGGAAATATCATTTCAGGAGACTTTTAAGTGACTTCAGTAGATGGAAAAAGTAATGATTCATTTATACCTGTAGTTTAAGTGATAAAAGGGATTTCAAATGAATGTTGATTTCTAAATAGCCCTTTCTAGTGTTTGCTACCCTTTATTTATATTTACAGCTAATATAAGGAAATAAATAAAAAGAGAAGAATAGTAATGGAATGTGTATCAGATGCCCCTAGTGTGCTGCCTCAAATCTCTCAGCCTCCCTTGGTTTCTTTCTTCTCCTCAGTCACCTCTGTAAAGGCTGACTGTTGTTAATGTTCATAGTTACATCAGCATCAAGAGGGGTGGCTGGCTCTTCCTCTCACTTTCAGAGATATGTGAAGCATCAGGCCACAGGTCATGGTATCTGAATTCTCCAGGGAGAACATAAGGAACCAGGTGATGTAACCTAGAATTGGAGAGGAGTGAAGTTTAACCAGTGAAGGAGAGAAGATGGGAGGGCAATGCAGTTAAGTCACTCCCACCCCTTCTCTACTAGCCTGTATAAGGCACAGTGATATCTCACATGGATAAGTGAATGGTTATGTCTATGCTGAAGTGATAACCAATTTGGATATATTCTGTCTTCTGGGCCTTTCACTCTCATTGTCCTGGGATTGCACCTACTAATTGAGAATTAGTACTTAAAATTGCCTTAAGTAAAGAGCATCCTGGTTGAAACTTGAGTTCCTTTGCCAGGGGACCCAATCCACAAAATCATCAGTTACAGGAATTGTAACTTAAAAGAGTTATTAGAATTTCAGGTTCCAAACGTAGAAAGTGTGCCACAGCTTGTCGGCCAGCGTCCATCATAGTCAGTTGGTTTGAATCCCACTCAAAGAATCCTGATTAGTGGGTTAACCAATGTAAATGACCAAGTAGAAAGTTCTTGTTAGTCACATACTATCTCTAGTACACAGAGCCCAGAATGATGCTGGATGTTCTTTTTGGTGGTGGGAGAAAACACATAGCATTTTTTCTTTGACTACTGAAGAGAGTGAACATTATGTATCTGTCCATATAATCCCAAGATATTTTACTTACCTGGCAGTCTTCTGAATTTTGCTGGGGTTTATCAACCATCCTTGCTGGTACAGGTATGATAACACTACAGCCAACTCCAATGAGACTGAGGTTTCTGACTTGCCAGCAAGAGCATAGAGTTCATAAGTGAACAGAATACATACTTATGCTAAATCCTGGCACACTCTCTGATGGCAAATTGCAGGGAGTTTAGTTACTCCTGTCCCACTAGCACTTCTCTTTATGTACTCTTGCCAGCTGGGCAAATTCTTTCTGTAATTTATGGGACTGGGAGGCATAAGTATAAAACACATCAATCCCTACTGCCTGTTCAGATGTGAAAATGGCAACAGTACATTGAATTGGCTGAAAGGGCTCCTCCGTAAGATCAGTTCGGCTTCTGTGAACACTGGCCAAACTCTAATAGCTCAGTCCAAGTATCCCATTCCCCCTGAAACTTAGAAGGGAGGTGACTTGGGTGTTTATAGCCAACAGAACAATAAAAGTTTGAGTCTCTCTATTCTCTGAAATTCCCTAGCGTATTTGGATGGTTATATATGACCCTAAATCTCTCTTGGAGACAGACCTCAGATCCACCCCGAAGAGTCTTTTACCATAAAGCAGCTGAATTTAGAGTAAGGAGGGACTGAGCATCAGGGTACACAAAGGGAGAGACTGGTTTCTTGCCATTAAGCAAGTTTACTTTCCTTTTCAAGCAGTTCAGCAACTGCTTGCAGGTCAACAAAAGGATTTTCTTATGTGTTCAATTTTCTGAAAGCCATATATCCAGTGGCAAGATCATCACTACTGGCTTGATTTATTTTCTCTTTGAGGACCCACTGACTCTGCAGTCACAGCCATATTGTTTCTAAATAGGGCCGTAGGGTTTGCACCCATCACTGACACAGGCTTGTCTTGCACAGTAGAGACATTTCTTCAGGAATTTACTTTAGTTGGAAGCACTTGTTGCCTAATTGTAGGGATAACATCTCTTAGGCTTTAATCAGATTTTAACACAAGAACTATAGGAGTTTTCCAGGAAAGTGTGGATGATTGCATATTTATCAAGATTTGGGTCAATTTCTCGTTCTCCAGTGGGTCACATTTGGTAGTACTGTAAGCACAATATGAATTTTAACCAATGCCTCGTCTATGGTTTAGCATGGGAATTTGTTTGTTTTGGAAAAATCTGAGAGGCCAAATCTCCCTTATAGAAACCAGGGCACACTACAAACAAACAAAACAAAACAACACATACACAAAAAAAACTCTGAGGTGTTTTCTCTGAATCAATCTAAAATTGGCATAATAGACTGTAGAATGGCTCTGAGCCATAAAACAGCACAGCTATAGACACTGATCCTTAACAAGCATGGTGCTCCCCAGTGCTTATTTTCCGGTTGACCCAAAGTTCTGATGAGTCACCTTGTTTCTGCACATAGTGGTCACAAACTTCCCTTATTTCATTCTCAGTGTAGGTACACATCTGTGTAACTATTTTTTGAAATGGGAGTGAACCCTCTGAACACTCAGGATGAATCTTAGATAAGACCTAAGGATGACTACCAGATTGGTGAGGAAGACCCCTTTTCCCTACTCAGTGAAGATTTAGCAGAAAGAGGGCATCATGAAAAAACTGTTTCCTGGTATTTGGCCTGTAACCACCAACCTGTATATCCTCATTGATAGGTAATAAAATGGAGGTCCATTAATTATCCAATTGACCATACAATTTGATCAACATGTTTACTACTTAACTCCTTTGGCTTTACCTCAAATCCTGTCAATCATTCCATAAGACCCTCAACCTTCCTATTCCACAAAGCCATTTCTCTGTCATCATCCCATCCTCATTGCCAAAACTGTCAAGAAATGTAAATAGATTTTATGCTACTTGTATGCTAACAAGTTAGCTTCATACTTACTGGTAGTAGACATGCAGCTCCTTGGGTCAGAGACAAAAACTTAATTACAGCACAGCAAGTAGTAAAGTACAGCAAACAGTAACTTATATCACATCAGGTCTCCTTGCCCCCAAATCCCACGAGGGTGTTTTTTTTTTTTTTTTTAATATTTGTGTTTCTTTTGTATTTTTAAAATTTATTTATTTATTTATTTTTGGCTGTGTTGGATCTTCGTTGCTGCACGCGGGCTCATTGCGGTGGCTTCTCTTTGTTGCGGAGCACGGGCTCTAGGCATGTGGGCATCAGTAGTTGTGGCACATGGGCTCAGTAGTTGTGGCTCGCGGGCTCTAGAGTGCAGGCTCAGTAGTTGTGGCGCACGGGCTTAGTTGCTCTGCGGCATGTGGGATCTGCCCAGACCAGGGCTCAAACTGGTGTCCCCTGCATTAGCAGGCAGATTCTTAACCACTGCGCCACCAAGGAAGTCACATGAGGGTGTTTTGATAAACCCAGATAGATACCTGCCAAGCAGCTACAGGTAAGGCAACTTGACCTAGAGAACCCAAATCTTTTATTATGGGCAACAAGGATCCCTGTCCTTTGTTTTGAGGCAGTCACTATCCTTATCTTCTGTGACTGTTCACTCTATAAGCATTCCTGAAAAGATTGCCCAGAACAAAGGACTGTTATTATTCTGCTTAAAAGAGAACCATAGAGATCTGTCTCATAACAAGTGAAACTTGTCTTAACAATATGTGGTATATCATAATGATCATATTATATTGTCTGAAAAGAATGTTTTTGTTTAAGTTGTTTGGTGTAGTGTTAGCTGAATATAAAGTAGGATAAATTGTTTGATAAGGATGTTCATATATTCAGTGACAATGATTTTTTTTGGTCTGTTCTATCAATCAGGGCTGCAAAATGTCCAGTTATGATAATACAATAGTCTGTTCTCCCTTTTGTTCTATTAATCTTTGTGATGTGTGATTTGGAACTTTGGTATTAGGCACATAAACAATTTTATTATTGTGTTATCTTCCCAATGAATTGATTCTTTATTAAAATAAAATGTCTCTTTATTTCTGGCAATACTCATTATATTGAAATCTAATTTTATCCAATATCAGTATAGCCATTCCAGCCATCTTATTATTTGCATGATGAATCTTTTTCAATCTATTTATTTTCAATTTATCTTTGATTTTTATATTTAAAGTGTATTTCATATGGACAGCATAAAATTGTTTTTTTGTACTTTTGTCTATTTTGACAACCTCTGTTTTTCAAGTAGAAAGTTTAGCATATTAAATTTTGATGTAATGATTATAATGTAATTATATTATAATATAATAATTGATTTGTATCACAGTTTTGATTCTGTGATCAAAATCACAGATTTCTTTTATAGTAATCAATAGTGTGATTCTAAAATATCTATGAAAATCAAAGGAACTAGCATGGACAAAATAAGTTGTGAAGGGAGATAAAAGTTGTAGAGCATACATTATCTGATATGAAGACTTACTGTAAACTGTCAGTGATCAGGACAGTATGCCATTGGTGAAAGTATAAACACAGGGAATAATGGAATTTAAATGAGAGTTCAAGAATAGGCACACACATACATGGCCATTTGAGTTTCACAAATGTGTGAAAATAATGAAGACAGGATATTTTTTCAACAAATTATGTTTTACTATTTAAAAACTTACATGCCTTAAAAAATGGAATAAAAAAAGAAAACATTGACCAATACTTCATGTTATACATCATGTATAGAAAATAACTCAAATGGATATAAGTAAATAACTCAAATGGATATAAGTCAAAATGTAAAACTTAAAATAATAAAACATCTGGAAGGAAACCTAAGAGAAAAATCTTTAATCTTTGTGACAGTTAGCTCAAGATTTCTTATATATAACCAGTAGCATGTATCATAAATGAAAAATTATAAATTGGACTTCGTTGTAATTAAGAACTGCTCTTCAAAAATATTGTTAAGAAAATGAAATTCAAGTCTCAGATTAGGAGAAAAATTTGCATATTTCATATATATATAAATAACACATCCAGAAGATATTTAAAAATTTCAAAATGTAATAATAAAAACACAAACTACCTAACTTTTGAAGAGTCAAATTGATAGAACAGACAATTCACCAAAAAAGATATATATGTGGAAAATGAGTTCTTGTAAAGGTGCTCAATATTATTAGTCATTAGGGAAATGCAAGCTAACACCACAATGAAATAGCACTACACACCTATTAGAGTTGCTAAATAAAGATATCATCAGCATTAGCATGATAAAACTAACAATGTGAAGTTCTGGAAAGAAAGCAGAGCAACTGGAAATCTAATAAATTGCTAGAGAATGCAAAATGACACAGGCAATTTAGCCAACCAATTGTCAGTTTTTAAATTTAACATACACACTTCATATGTCCCAGCAACCCAAAACCTAAGTTTTGCCCCCAAAATGAAAGTGTATCTTAATGCAAATGGCTATTTATAAATGTTTATGATGACTTTTTACATAAACTTCCAAGTCTGGAAATAACCCAAAAATGCTTCAACTGGTGAATGGATAAAAATATAGGACATATTCATACAACAGAATACTACTTACTGATCAATAAAAATAAACACTCTACTGATTCACACAACACAGATGAATTTTAAATGCATTGTTCATTTAAATGCTAAGTGAAAGAAGTCAGACTCTAAGGGCTGTGCACTGTATGATTCCATTTCTTAGAGGGAAAGGAGATAAACAATTAAGTAACTAATGTATACTTGGTAAAAATAGAGAATAAGTGATAGGAATGTTTAAAAAAAAAAAGGATGGGGATATGGGATGTTGGATGATGGAGTCAAATTTAAAATGGGTTAGCACTGAAGGTTTCACTAAACCTTTACTCAACATTTACTCAAAAATGTTGCTTTGAGTAAAGATCCGTAGGAGATGAGGGGATAAAATAACAATGTCAAAAATAACAATGCCATGTACAAAGGGTCAATCTAGGATTATATTCAATGTTTTGTGGTAGCACAGAGCAGGTCACTATGTCTCTGACGAGTATTGAAACATATATGCATAGTCAGTTCTCTTTAAGAAACATTATAATTATATATAATTTTCATGTTAATAAGAAGGGACTCTATGCTATACATAGACCCACTGTATAGCACAGGGAACTATACTCAATATCTTGTATTAACCTACAATGGAAAATAATCTGAAAAAGAATTTGTGTGTGTGTGTGTGTGTATATAAACACTGAACCACTTTGCTACACTTGAAACTAACACAATATTGTAAATTTAACTTCACTAAAAAAATGTAAAAAAAAAAGGGGACTCTAGAGAGAAATTTCAACAGTTATGAGGACACAAAGATGAAAGTTCTGCTGTATATGTGGCATTGCATGTGTATTCATTTGGTGGAGGCATATGAGGGTATAACGGGTAACTGAAGGAAATGATGAGACTGAAAAAAGGAAGCTAATCTTTTAAAATTCAGTATTATTCTGTAGAAAGAAAGAAAGGAAATCATTTAAAGTTTACAAGAAGACAAGTGGCATAATCAGATTTAAACACTTTTATTGCATCTTTATTAACACTTGTCATCTGAAGTCCTCTGACAGCAGGAAATCACAAAAATTGAATGAAGTAAGCAGACAGTAAAAGCACTAAGTAGCACTGGAACCACATGACAAATCAGTGTCAGCTAGAGATTATTTCCAGTGGTACACTATGAAACCTTATTACCTGTGTTCTTCAAGATTTTGTAAAAGTGAGAATATATTTTCAGTATGCAGTGTAATGAAAGCTTTATCCCACTTTCCTATGGCATATTTTACTTTTTCTCTTGTTTTACTCAAAACTATTATACTGAAACATTTGAATGTGCATTTTTCTGATTTTGTTTGATACATGTTTATTGTAAAAAAAATGCACATGAAAGAAAAATGAAACAAGGATATCACCACTATCAGTACTTTATTTAGTTTCAGGTTGTTTTTCCTATTTGTGTGGCTTTTATGTGAATAGAAGTAAAGCCATCTTTAATGGACAGTTTTGATTCTTGCCTTATATTCACTGAAATTTTTATCAGGAATATTCTACTTTGTCATTCAAAACTGTTTGAGACTTGTGGTTTCAGCTTCCACACGTAAAGAATTTGGAAGTAATTGTACCCATCTTCACAACAAGAAAACATGCTCCGGAGAACTGAATTGAATTAGCTCCAGTATAGAAATTAGACAGAAAAATAGCTTGAGATTAAACTGAAACATTCAGTTACATAATATTATGGAAATAAGTGACAGATTTAAAAAATGGCTTTTTATGTAGGTTTCAGGATTCATATACTGTTTTTGAAAAAGGATATGGCATGACACCTGTGCCTTTTCAGAAAAAAATTTTCTGGGAACTAGGAATCCATTGTAGAGTCTTGGCAAATGTTAGATACTTATATATTTGTTAATGCGATAGAAGAATGAAAGCCAGAGGTACTAAGGGGATCTTATGTTGCTATGCCTTTTATCCTTTTTTTCAAATTCTTTCATGAGGAAGTTGATGATACTAGATAGATGGTAATGTCTTTTTTTGTTTTTTAAGAGTTTTCTGGACTTAATTTTTTCTTTTTAACATCTTTATTGGAGTATAATTGCTTTACAATGGTTTGTTAGTTTCTGCTTTATAACAAAGTGAATCAGCTGTATATAGAGGGAGGAGATATGGGGTAAATGTCTTTGACCTGGAGATGAAAGCATAAAAACACTTTATCTCATTTATTCAAAGATGAACATTTTTTTCCACAGTTTATCATCCCAAGTTGAGATTTGTCTTATAATCAATACCAGCTTAAACTCATGGTTTGTCAATCAGCAATATGATGTTCTTTTCATTTCCTATGCGTGTGGTCAAAGTTGGTGCTATCATTTAAACTATTTATATGTTGAGATATATATGTCTCAACATGTAAATAAGTATCTCTCTCTCTACATATATATAAAATATGTGTGTGTGTGTGTGTGTGTGTGTGTGTGTATATATATATATATATGCATAGATACAGGAGAGGGCGAGAGAGATTCATTGTTGTTTAAAATATCTTCAAGGGACTTCCCTGGTGGCCCATTGGTTAAGAATCTGCCTGCCAATGCAGGGGACACAGGTTCGATCCCTGGTCTGGGAAGATCCCACATGCCCAGTAGCAACTAAGCCTGTGTGTCACAACTACTGAGCCTGCACTCTAGAGCCCGCGAGCCTCAACTACTGAAGCCCACGTGCCTAGAGCCGGTGCTCCGGAACAAAGAGAAGCCACCGCAATGAAAAGCCTGCGCACCGCAGCGAAGAGTAGCCCCGGCTTGCCACAACTAGAGAAAGCCTGTGTGCAGCAATGAAGACCCAACACAGCCAAAAATAAATAAAATTTTAAAATAAATAAATAAAATATCTTCAAAAACATTATAAACATTCAGCATTTAAACAAAGTAATTTGCATTTAGCAAAGCAAAACTAGAGCAGCACAATAAATGATAAAAATCAGTGTGTAAAAGAATACACAGAGGGGCTTCCCTGGTGGCGCAGTGGTTGAGAGTCCGCCTGCCGATGCAGGGGACACGGGTTCGTGCCCCGGTCCGGGAAGATCCCACATGCCGTGGAGCGGCTAGGCCCGTGAGCCATGGCCGCTGAGCCTGCACGTCCGGAGCCTGTGCTCCACAACGGGAGAGGCCCACGTATCAAAAAAAAAACCAAAAAACAAGAATACACAGAGTGTTTTTACAATAGGAATAAAATAGAAAGTTGAAGTGACATGGGTACTTTCTTTCACAGTTTAATTAACAATAGTTTTACTTTTGATGTATGAAATATTGGTAACTATTTTAATTAATGGCATGTTAAATTCAATGAAATACAGAAATTAGATATAAATCCATGTTTAGAATGTAATAATTTCCTCAGGTGGTGATAACCTCTCTGACCTTCAGTTTGTCATCTGCTAAAAAAAAACATAATAGCATTTCACTGACAGTAGTTTTATAAGAGTTTGTGGGGTAGTATATAGGAATATGCTTTGTAAATGTCTAGTTACTTGATGGGTGTAATGAATTATTTCCTGTAATTAAAGCATAAGGTAAGATTATCAGAATTAGAAATAAAAATTTAATGAGTATGGGAACATGACATTTTACCAGCTAGAAACCTCTTGAAATTGTCATTCAAGGAATTAATGAAAACAGTGTAGAGCTGAGCCTGTATAATAGGTAATTCAATGGAATACAGAATACAACCCATAAGGAGAACATAAAATATGTAATATATGATCAAAGAGGTATCATTAAATAATGATGGAAGTAGTATCTGTGAAAGTACTGGGATAAACTGTTTCTCCATTTTTAAAGAATAAATTTAAATTGATTTAAAATTATTTCCTGAAATAAATTTAAATAAAGAATAAGTTTAAATATATCAAACCTCCACTTAAAATTTCCCAATCATTTACAATATTTTTCTTAAATTTAAAATGCAGGAACATTAGATGAAATCATTGAATATAAAATTTTGGGAAGCAGAAATGACGTTTCTTAGAGAATTAAATATATTTTCCTCTCTTTACTAACATTTCATTCTCTTGTTTCCAAGTTAGATACAAAAGTATACAAATGTAGAATTGAATGAGAATGCCACCACTACCAACAGACATTGCTGTTTTATTTCTGGTGAATATGTTTTCCAGAGTTCTTGGAATACATATATACTTATTTTAAACATAAATAATATCAAACCCTGTTTTTTTAATCCTGCTTTTTGCATGCATCACGATTTTCTGTCCATCAACACAATAAAAAATATTCATGACAATTATGAATGGTTTTACTATATTCAATCATATGAATGGAATATAATTTATGTAAACATTATGCAATTGTGAACATTTAACTTAGTTCTAACTTTAGCACATTATGAAGAGTGATTCAATATATGTTCTATTGCATAATATTTGGACAATAGGAATAAAATACTACAAATTAAGTCTTGATTTACAACCCTAATTGTTGTCATTATTTACATGTCTAACTACATTATGTGAGGATAACTCTGATCTCACACTCAACCAGTATGAAAAAGTTCAGATTTTTAATTTGAAAGTATTGTGGATAAATCAAAGATAGGTTATTCTTATTTAAATTTCCATTTTAATCATTAATAGACCTGGATGTCATATTTTATTGAACATTTCTATATTTTATTTTATGAATGGACACTTGCCATCTGAAAACTATTGTGCAATACCTAGAAAATCCCAAATTCTAACCATATACATCTCTAAGATGGTATATAATAGTATATGACTCATAAGGATGTTGAGGCAAATGAATGAGGTTTTGTATATAAAGTAGTTGGGATAGAGTCTGGCATATAATAAATGTACATCAAACATTAGCTATGATTACTTTTATAGTTATTTTTAATAAGAGTACTATTACTAATATACAATAATATTAATATAGAGTAGCTGGCATGATATAATACTAATTTTAAAATGTATAACAATATATAGGATTCCATGTATTCATTAACCTGCAACTCTATGTAAATAATACGTGGTTGCATGACTTATTTTTGTTACAAGTATTTTACTTCCCTGCAGCAACTATCTATTAATTGTCTCGTATATAGAAAATATTATTTTAAGAAGATAAGTATAGGAGAAGTCCCAATTTCCATGTAAATCCTGTCAGATATACCTGAGTATATTTAAGTAGCTAATGCAGAGATCCTGATGTGGGTTTGTTTCCATATGGGCTCACTAGATCATCCTTGGAGAGAACTGAAAAAGATGACGACATTGGTAAGCATGGTTTCATAGCAAAGCCTCAGTCCTCTGCAAAGAGAGGTAATTCTGACAAAGTTGTGTACGTAATAAGATTTGACCCCTGAGAAACTCATGTACCGTGGGGGAAAAAAGGTTTGCAAGAAGAGAATGGAGATATTGTCGAACAAATGATTCTGCACCTGTGCTTGTGTATGTCATTGAGTACTAAAGGTAGCAGTCATCAGGGAGGACAGTTAATCTATCACACTAATCTATCACCCTTATAACTCAGATGTCAGTTTGGGGAAGACATTTCAGTCCCAGAGGGTGGCTATCTGGAGGCACCTGCATAGGCAAAGTATCTCTCTCTCTCTGCATAGAGAGAGTGACAGAGTACTCCTCACAGGCGCCATGAGACATTTAGAATATAATTCGAAGAAAAGGCAAAGCAGAGAAGGAAATATGTATAGTGAACACACCTGAAATAAAATTTGAGGACTCCAAGGAACAATTACAACGTTAACTGCAGTGCATTTGAAGGTATTTCCCTAATGCTAGAGGCAAGAACCAGCTAGATGAATCTATTTTTGTAATCAGTAGATTTCATCACAAGCAAGCAAATTCTGGAAAATCTTTGAAAAACAAATTGAGTCTGGTGATATGAATCAAACTTCAAGTGTTAATGTGTGGATAACGTGAGAATAAAAGCGCTGTCCTCCCCACTTTGAATAAGGCAAGAAACCTACAATCAGAGTCAAGAATCAGTCAAGACCAGAAATGGAGCCACAGGATAATGCATAAGAAGCAAAAATGATAGATGCAGGATATCACTCATCACCTGACAATCAGTGAAGAATAAATTGTCATCTGTGTCAAAAGGCTGCTTTTATTGATCAACCAACCCTTGTCAGCATGTTGAATTATGGATAATGTCAGTCACTGCTGTTCTTTTGCCAGACTGCCTGCCCACCTGGTTCCAAGGGATGTCAGAGAAAACAACTTACTTCCCTTTACACAGTAATGGATAGGGTACAGAAACTGCAAAGCCTAACAGGCTTGGGTGGCACCACTGGGGACTGGGAATAGCATGTTGTGTAATCCCATCTAGCAACATGTAGCTAAAATGAAAAAGCATTATACCTTGCACATGCTTAAGAGACATAGAGGAACATTTATTGCAATTTTTAAAGTAATGAGTTTGTTCATGTCCCTGATCTCATGGAGGCAAACCTAAGAACAAATAATTCTTTACTTATTTTTCCTCAACAAATCTAATCTTACTACACCTTTGTTGTCTTCATCATGTAAGAGCAAAAATATCACTTATAATCTAAACACCAGTTTTCTCTTTTACACATTTTTTTCTGATTTTATCAGTTAGACACAATCTAACATCATTTTCCAAAGAGGTAACAAATCATTCAAACACAATTTGGCTCTGTTTTCATAATTGCATATTTACTTACTATATAACATAATGTTTTAGAAAACCTACACACATAAGCAAATAAAAAACGCACTCTCTAATACAGGCATATACACACATATATGCATAATTTTCTATTTCAGTTCTATTCTCTATCTGACCAGTATAGTCCAGGTTTCACATTTTGAACTATTAGAAATCTGTGTTGTATTTAACTGTTTAGCAGTATGAACCTTATCCCTCATCAAAAAATGTTTTGACATTTTTTTATGTATCTTCTTAATATCATCAAGTTCCAAAGTTGTTTTTTTAATTTCTCTTGGAATCACATTTTTTATGTGTTTATATTATATGTATAATTTTAATTGATATTTTATTATATTTATCCTTAATCAAGAACAGGCTTCTTTATTCAATTTTTTTATTCTCTTTACTACGTCATAATATATCAATAACTATAGTGTAATGTATGCATAGATATTTTATATTTTTCTTGTCATTATGAATGGAGTCTTATTGTTCTATTTCAGTCTCTTAGGGGGCACTGCAAATATATAAGAAGTTTATAAGTTTTTCTATATTATTAAGTAATTAAATGATCCCTCACACCCTAGATGACTTTTTTCCCAGCTGATTTTCTTACATTTCCTAGGTAATCATGTTATATGCAAAAGTTGTAATTTATCTTTAGTCATAAATTCAGACTTCTAATATAAGGAGTACATTAGCTAGAACTACCAATGTCTATAATTATTTATTGAATAATGATCAACGTTAAATTATAGTATGTGGAGGGGTAAAAGTTTTCCTAAACTTAATGTAAGTTTCTCTAGTGCTGTGTAGACTTATTTTTACTATGTACAATTATATTTATGCAGTTATTATGAATACACACATAAAATCAGGGATAGATGCTAAAATTATTACTCAGAGTATTTGTTTCATTTAGTATATATTTTATTAATGTTCTATAATAGGTATTCCTTTTTTTAAAATTTATTTATTTTTGTCTGGGTTGGGTCTTCATTGCTGCACGGGGGCTTTCTCTAGTTGTGGCGAGCGGGAGCTTCTCTTCGTTGCAGTGCGCGGGCTTCTCATTATGGTGGCTTCTCTTTGTTGTGGAGCACCGGCTCTAGGAACACGGGCTTCAGTAGTTGTGTTGCATGGGCTCAGTAGTTGTAGCTCATGAGCTCTAGAGTGCAGGCTCAGTTGTTGTGGCACACAGGCTTAGTTGCTCCACGGCATGTGGGATCTTCCCGGACCAGGGCCCCAACCCATGTCCCGTGCATTGGCAGGTGGATTCTTAACCACTGTACCACCAGGAAAGTCCCGGTATTCCTTTTAATAACTCTTATCTGTTTTAATGAATGGTGATGAATTCCTCTTCACTATAATCTCATCTTTTCAGAAAATTGTTGTGTTTCACCCCGCTCTTCTGAAACTCAAAGATTAGGTTTAAGGGATTAGTAGTCTGAGGCCATAAGAAGAGAGGGAGGATGGCATGAAAGGAAGTACTTAAGGGTAACCCCTGTGAAGAACCTGAGCTCTGCTCTTCTACTGTGATATTTTAAATAAGTTGCTTATGTATTTGCATCTCCCGGAGGGGGTGCATTTTAACTTCAGGGAGGTGGATATGCCTGAGTGTCATATTGTGCACCCCTAATCATGTAATTCAAGGGCTTAGGCTTCTTCTGAGAAAAAAATTGGCCCTAGTTGTTTACATCTGTCATTGCACCTCTTTCTTCCCAGCAGTCACATATTTCCTACTAATTCTAAAGAGGGAAAAAAATGAAGATACGCTGAAATTGCAGTTTCTAAGCTCTTATTTGGCTGAAGTGTTATTTAGCATAGTGATGTTTTTTCGCTTCTGTCAGTTACATGTGCATGTATAATATGAATTGCCAGCTTTATATTATGACCATAGATGTGAGCAGTTATCTATATGCCTTTATGGGTTTAGTGAATTTTACTTCAGAGGGAGCCTAGAAACGTTATAAGCTTATGTGACTTAAATAACCACCTGGACAGAAGCATTTTGTCTTTGCAGTACAAGGTTTCCTTCTAATTTTTTAAAAATTTGCATACCATTTGAAGCTATCATTCCGTCTTCATCACAGCCCTTGTAGTTTCTATTTCTTTAATGCAAGATCATTTCACACATCTACTTTACCTGTTTAGTCCCAGAGTTCATGGGGATTTATCACATCTGTTCTAGACATTATTTTTATTTACTCCTTCATTTGTTCTGATGGAAGTCATATTGTTAAAGAATAGCACCATTGTATTCCCGTCAGTTTTCCCTTTGGTCCCTAAATATTCACTACGTATATTTTGTGTTCTTACTGTTTAAAGATTTACGTTCAATTGATGTTCAGTATGCCTTAGATATTTTATCAAAATGGCCTTATTTCCATTGTGTATTGGTTTTTCTTGAATTATACTGTTACCTATTAATATTTGAAATAATGAATTGATTTTAATTATATATTTCAAAATTTTTACAGTAAAACCTTCCGAGTTATTTAGTTAAGGCTTATTTTTATAGACTATTTTTTTGTTTAGGTTTTTACTTACAACTTAAATATCTTAACTATTTAATATGGAAATCGGTTGCTGTGTCTGATGCGGTGGTTCTACAGTGTTAGTCTTTTAAGTTCCCCCAGGGATATTTAGCAGGTACACTTCCAGTCTTGAATTCTTAAATGGAGTTTTTCTTTATTTTCTTTTATTATTTTTTCTTCCTGGTTTATCTGTCTTGTTAGCTCTTGATACCTGTTTCACAGAGTTTACGATTTTTTTTTTCTTTTGAGAATATAAAACTGTCTAAGCATTTGAATTGTATGAGAATTTTTTTAAGCTATCAAACTATGCTTTTTGCATAATGAAGGTTTGTTGCAGCATTGTTTGTAATAGCAAATTACTTTAAGCAATGGATAAGGCTTCAGTAGGGCTGGCATAAATAAGTTATGAGGACCCAATTTAGTGGACTGTTACACATATGATGGAAGAATGACCTATGTGCTAATATAAAAAAGTACTTAAGATATTATTAAGGAAGAGAGGCCATGTTCACAAGAATGAACAGACTATTCCTACGTATGTAATAAATTGATATTCATGTCACTTAAAAATGGGAGGATATACATAATAAATATTAATGATTATATAACAAAAAAGAAAATGGGGTTCAAATGAAACATACATTTCATTTAAATCTCCTTTATTTGGTTAGGGAGATATTATGAGCATATATATTGAAAGTAAATACCTATATTTTAAAAATACAGGTATTGTATAATGATATATACAATATGTATGTCTTATATAGTATAAAACATATATAATAGCATTGTACATTTTTTGGAATCTATGCATAAGCTTAATTTTTGTTTGCCTTTTTCAAATTATAACTTTAGGTTAAATATGGTCTAATATTTGATGCAGATTAAATGTATTGCATCTCTAAAGTCCACTGAACTCTGTAAATGCATGCTACTAAAACCTCTCTAGTAATAACTGGTAGCTTTTAAATTTTTATATTGATATTATCAGTCCATATGTCCAGAAACCCAACAAGTACGCAGTTGGAGGCACTGTAACCATGCACAACCACAGAGTTATGAATATAATCTTGTTAGATTGTTTTATATATGTATATATTTTAAGCATTCAGTGTTCACCTTCATTTATTTTGCTGTTCCTCACATTAATATAATCCCATTTTTAAAAATTAAAACATGGAAACATATGAAAGTAAGGCTTTGCTGCTGGGATAAGATCTTGTCCATGATTTAGTATTTAGAAGCATTCCCAACCCTCTCTAAAAATAGGAATAGCAGCTGGTATAGCAAAAAGAACAGAATAAACACAAACAATGACTTCTAGTAAACTAGAGAACAAAGTATCAAGAACACTCACTACCTACAGAATCTGCAACACCTGTGAGCACACACTGGCTGTGCTGAAATAGTGAAAGGAGGAAAAAAGACAGAAATAGTAATAAGTATTTGCCTGGAAGGAGAGTGGAAGCCACCACTAGGAGACAAAGGAAGCCTGTGAGACTAGGAGACGGCTACAAAGGCTGCAATTTGTTTATGAGATCAAATGACTAGTGGGAACCACTAAATTTGAGAGTTATGGGGCAGCACAGCCTAAGCTGTCAGAATGTCAGGAATAAAATAAAAATAATCTTTAAAAGAAGATCTTTCTTCCAGAATATGGAGATGAATCCAAAGGGTGAAACTGCTGAGATTAGCATTCAAATTGAGCAGACCTGGCCCAGGGTAAACAAAAGGTTCAAATAGAGTTTAAGGAGCGGGGTCAGTAGAGAGCAGATGAGAGAACTCTTATTTGAAACTTGTTTGCTGTGTGTGCATGTATTTATCCACATGGTATATATACAGACCAATTAACTTCACAAGCTGAAAATATATGTTGTTGAGGGCCAAACTGTGTCCCTCACAAATTCATGTGATGAAGTCCTAATGCCAGTACCTCAGAATGAGACTATTTTTGGAGATACGATCTTTAAAGAAGTAATTAAGTTAAAATGAGGTAATTAGGATGGATGCTAATCATGTATCACGGGTATTCTCATAAAAGGAGGACACAGACAAGTACAGAGTGAAAACCATATAAAGCCACAGGGAGGGAAAGATGGTCATCTGCGAGCCAAAGAGAGGCCTCACACAAAACCAACACTGCTGACACCTTGATCTTGAACTTCTAGCCTCCAGAATGTGAGAAAAAAATTGTCCATTGTTAAATTCACCTAATCTGTGGTTACAGAAACCCTAGCAAATACACCTGTGTAACCGGCACTGAGGTTATAAACAAAAACAACAGAATGTTAAATCCTTCAAGGCCAGACATGGTAGATAAAAGAGATGTTTTGAACCTTTTTTATTGGTGTGTGTGTGTGTGTGTGTGTGTGTGTGTGTGTGTACACAGAGAGAGAGAAATACCAATTTCATTTATGTATGTCAATATGATGTCAATTCATTAAGATATGTTAAATATTCTATTGTGTTTGTTTGCCTGTATGCATATATATGTGACTTGCAAAACAATTCAGACTTGAATTATTTGGTGTCAAAAAGAAAATTGTGGTAGAATATGTCATTAGACATGTATATAGAAAGCCATGGAATAATGTACTCTAATATATTCAAGGGATTTTATATTTAGTGATTTACTGAAAAAAAATTTAGAGATTAGAAAATCAGAAAAATTTAAAAATATTCAGCATTGTGATCTTTCCAAAAGTTTGGGAAAAATGCTCTTTATTCTTACTGATTATCCATTGCTCCATAATTTGATTTTTATCATATGTAAATTTTAGGAATATCATACAAAGTTAAATGAAAATAAATGCTTGCAATGCAAACTAAGTAATTGAGAAAGTTTTGAGATGCTTGGTAATATGAAACATCAAAATAAAAAACTTCAAATCATAATAATTGCTATAAAATACATATTTAATTTTTCTGATATAGGCAAATATAGTTGATTTTATTTAAGATTTTGTATTCAATACCATTCATAAATTATTTATGAATTTTCATAATTTAGTTATAGATTTCTTAGATCTAGTTATGATTGGAAAATTTAATATTGTAAAGATATCTGTTTCCTCCAAGTTGATTTATACTTTCAGGGTAATTCCAATCATATGTCACAGGTTTTGTTGATATTGGCCAACTGATTCTAAACTTTCTATTAAAATGCCATGAAGAGCCAAGGTAACCATAAGGAAAAAAGAGCTGTAGGATTTATACCAACAGATATCAAGACATTATCCAGCAACCAACATTAGGACAGTGTGATTTTTGTGCAAGTGTAGACAAATGGAGAAATGGTATAAACTAAAGAATCCAGAAATATACCTACTATTATATTGATCCTTAATTTTTGACACAGTTGCCAATGCAATTCAATGGGAAATAAAACAACTTGTCCTGAAGTAGTGCTAGTTCACTTTGGAATTCATACTGGAAAATAATGCATCTGAACATCTAACATCATATACAAAAATCAATTCCAAGTGGATTGCATATTTACATGTGAAAACTATAGCAAAAACACATTTTTGACTAAGAGTAGGAAAAAATCTCTTCAAGATAAAAAATATTTCAAAAAGAAGAAAATATGAATAATTTGGACCATGTTAAAGTTAAGAAAATCAAAACATATCATTAAGAGAGCAAATATCCAAACTACATAGTGGGAGAAAATGTTTGAAATATATAATTGACAAAGACTCATATCAGGAATGTATCATGTTCTTAAGTCAGTGAATAAACGAGAGACAATATAATTGGAAAAAGGGAAAAAGACTTTATAGTCACTTCCCAAAAGAAGATATACAGATGTCAAACAGCTGAAATGATGATCAACATTAATAATTATAAATAAAATGTACCGTAAAATGAGATATCAGTACATTCCTGTCATAATGAATAAAATGAAAATATTTTCTGATTTTATGTCCTCCCTGTATTACTATTATATATCCATGACTCTTGCCATGTGATTTTTGCCAGACTTCACATTAAAGTAGGAAAAGTATTGCCTAACTCTGGACAATTGATATTTTTTTATTTAGTCTTTTTTAAATTGAAGTATAGTTAACACGGTGTTGTGTTAGTTTGAGATGTACAACAAAGTAGTTACATAGTTCCTTCTGTTGTACAGTAGGTCCTTGTTGTTGATCTGTTTTATACATTGAAGTGTGTATCTGTTAATCCCAAACTCCTAATTTATCCCTCCCCACCTTTCTCCTTTGGTAACCATAAATTTGTTTTCAATATCTGTGAGTCTATTTCTGTTTTATAAATTATTGCATTTGTATCACTTTTTTTAGATTCCATATATAAGAGATATTACTTGATATTTTTCTTTCTCTGTCTGATTTACTTCACTTAGTATGATAATCTCTAGGTCCATCCATGTTGCTGCAAATGGCATTATTTCATTCTTTTATTATGGCCGAGTGATATTCCATTGTATGTACACCACATATTCTTTATCCATTCATCTGTCAGTGGACATTTAGGTTGCTTCCTTGTCTTGGACATGGTAAATAGTGCTACTATGAACAATGGGGTGCACGTATCTTTTTAAATTAGAGTTTTCATCTTTTCGTGATGTATGCCCAGGAGTGGGATTGCTGGATCATATGGTAACTCTGTTTTTAGGTTTTTAAGGAACCTCCATACTCTTCTCCATAGTGGCTGCACCAATTTACATTCCCACCAATAGTGTAGGAGGGTTCCCTTTTCTCCACAACCAGTCTAGCATTTATTATTTGTAGACTTTTTAATGATGGCTATTCTGACCTGTGTGTGGTGAGACTTAATATTGAGCATCTTTTCATGTGCCTGTTGGCAATCTGTATGTCTTCTTCAGAGAAATGTCTATTTAGGTCTTATGCCCACTTTTTGATAGGGTTGTTTGTTTTTTGATATTGAGCTGTATGAGCTGTTTGTATATTTTGAAAATTGACCCCTTGCCAGTCACATCATTTGCAAATATTTTCTCCCATTTTGTAGTTTGTCTTTTTGTTTTGTTTGTGGTTTCTTTTGCTGTGCAAAAGCTTTTAAGTTTAACTGGGTCCCATTTCTTTCTTTCTTTCTTTTTTTTAATATAAATCTGATTTTTAAAAATTTATTAATTTATTTTTGGCTGTGTTGGGTCTTCGTTTCTGTGCACGGGCTTTCTCTAGTTGTGGCAAGTGGGGGCCACTTTTCATCGCGGTGCGCAGGCCTCTCACTGTCGCAGCCTCTCTTGTTGCGGAGCACAGGCTCCAGATGCGAAGGCTCAGTAGTTGTGGCTCATGGGCCTAGTTGCTCCGCGGCATGTGGGATCTTCCCAGACCAGGGCTCAAACCCGTGTCCCCTGCACTGGCAGGCAGACTCTCAACCACTATGCCACCAGGGAAACCCACCATTTCTTTATTTTTGCTTTTGTTCCCATTACTCTAGAAGATGGCTCCAAAAATACATTTCTGCAATTTATGTCAAAGAGTGTTCTGCCTATGTTTTCCTCTAGGGGTTTTCTAGTATCCAGTGTTACATTTAGGTCTTTATTTGATTTGAGTTTATTTTTGTGTGTGGTGTTAGAGAATGTTCTGATTTCGTTCTTTTACATGTAGCTGTCCAGTTTTCCCAGCACCATTTATTGAAGAGACTGTCTTTTCTCCATTGTGTATTCTTGCCACCTTCGTCATAGATTAATTGACCATGAGTGTGTGGGTTTATTTTTGGGCTTTTTGTTCTGTTCTATTGATCTATGTGTCTGTTTTTGTCCCACTACCATACTGTTTTGATTACTGTAACTTTGTAATATAGTCTGAGGTCAGGGAGCCTGATTCCTCCAGCTCCATTCTTCTTTCTCAAGATTGTTTTGCCTATTTGGGGCCTTTTGTGTTTCTATGCAAGTTTTAAAATTATTTGCTCTAGTTCTATGAAAAATGCCAGTGGTAATTTGGTAGGGATTGCATTCAATCTGTAGATTGCCTTGGGTAGTATGGTCATTTTAACAATATTGATTCTTCAAATGCAAGAACATGGTATATCTTTCCATTTGTTTCTGTGGTCTTCAGTGTTTTTCATCAGCATCTTATAGTTTTTGGAGAACAGGTCTTTTGCCTCCTTAGAATTGTTTATTCCTAAGTATTTGGTGTGATGATAAATGGGATGGTTTCCTTAATTTCTCTTTCTGATATTTCATTGCTAGTGTATAGAAATGCAACAGATTTCTGTATATTAATTTTGTGTCCTGCAACTTTACTGAATTCATTGATGATCTCTAATAGTTTTCTGGTGGTATCTTTAGGATTTTATAGTATCATGTCATCTGCAAACAGTGACAGTTTTACTTCTTCCTTTCCAATTTGGATTCCTTTTATTTCTTTCTCTTCTCTGATTGCTGTGGCTAGGACTTCCAAAACTATATTGAATACAAGTGGTAAGAGTGGGAATCCTTGTCTTGTTCCTGATATTAAAGGGAATACTTTCAGCTTTTTAACCAATGTATATGATGTTAGCTGTAAGTTTGTCATATATGGCCCTTATTGTATTGAAGTATGTTTCCTCTGTGCCCACTTTCTGGAGAGTTTTATCATAAATGGATGTTGAATTTTATGAGAAGTTATTTCTGCATCTATTGAGATGATCATATGTTTTTTATACTTTAATTTGTTAATATGGTATATCATATATATATAGAGAGAGAGAGAGTGAGAGAGATTTATAGGTAATGAAAAATCCTTGTATCCTTGGGATAAATTCCACTTGATCATGGCATATGATCCTCTTAATATATTTTTGAATTTGGTTTGCTAGTATTTTGTTGAGGATTTTTGCATCTATGTTCATCAGTGATATTGGCCTGTAATTTTCTTTCTTTGTGATATCTTTGTCTGGTTTGGTATAAGGATGATGGTGGCCTCATAGGATGAGATTGGAAGGATTCCTTCCTCTGCAATTTTTTGGAATAGTTTCAGAAGGATAGGCATTAACTCTCTTTAGATGTTTGGTAGAATTCACCTGTGAAGTTATCTAGTCCTGAGCTTTTGTTAGTTGGGAGATTTTAAATTACTGATTCAATTTCAATACTGGTTATTTATCTGTTCATATTTTCTTATTCTTTCCCGTTTCTTCTAGGTTGTGCATCTTACGGGCATATTGTTGCTCACAGTAGTCTTTTATGGTCCTTTGTATTTCTGTTGTGTCAGTTGTAATTTCTCCTTTTTCATTTCTGATTTTATTGATTGGGCCCTCTCCCCTTTTTCTTGATGAATCTGGCTAAAGGTTTATCAGCTTTATTTTTTCAAAATATCAGCTTTTAGTTTCATTGATTTTTCTGTTGTTTTTTTCCATCTCTATTTTATTTTTTCTGCTCTGATCTTTATGATTTCTTTCCTTCTACTAATTTTGGATTGGGTTTGTTCTTTTTTCTCTGGTTGCTTTAGGTGCAATGTTAGGTTGTTTATTTGAGATTTTTCTTGTTTCATGAGGTGAGCTTGTATCGCTATAAACTTCACTCTTAGAACTCCTTTTGCTGTTTCCCATAGGTTTTGGAGCTTTGTGTTCTTGTTCATTTCTAGGTGCTTTTTTATTTCTTCAGTGATCCATTGGTTGTTAGTTGCATATTTTTTAGTCACATTTTTGTGTTTTTTGCAGTTTATTTTCTTGTACTTGATTTCTAGTCTCATAACATTGTGATTGGAAAAGATGCTTGATATGATTTCAGTTTTCTTAAATTTACCAAGGCTTGTTTTGTGGTCTAGCATGTGATATATCCTGGGGAATATTCCATGTGCATTTGAAAAGAAGGTGTATTCTGCTGCTTTTGGATAGTATGCTCTATAAATTTCAGTTAAGTTCATATGATCTAATGTGTTATTTTTTTTCCTTATTTAGTTTCTGTCTGGATGATCTCTCCATGGATATAAGTGTGGTGTCAAAGTCCCCTACTACTATTGTGTTGTTGTTAATTTCTTCTTTTATGTCTGTTAATATTTGCCCTATATATCGAGGTCCTCCTGTGTTGGCTGCGTATATATTTACAATTGTTATACCTTCTCGGATTTATACCTGGATCATTATGTACACCTTTGTCTCTTATAACAGTCTTTATTTTAAAGTCTATTTTGTCTGATACAAATATTGCTACTGTGGCTTCCTCTTGATTTCCATTTGTGTGGAATACTTTTTTCCATCCTCTCATTTTCAGTCTATATGTATCTCTAGATCTGAAAAGAGTCTCTTGTAGGCAGCTTATATACAGGTCTTATTTATATATCTATTCAGCCAGTCTATGTCTTTTGACTGGAGCATTTATTCCATTTACATTTAAGTTAATTATTGATATGTATGTTCTTACTGCCATTTTGTTAATTGTTTGGATTTGTCTTTGTAGTTCTTTTTCCCCCTTTCTTCTTTTGTTCTCTTACGATTTTATGACTATCTTTAGTATTATGTTTGGATTCCTTTTTCTTTTTTGTGTGTATATCTACAATAGATTTTTGGATTGTGGTTACCATGAGGTTTTTGTACAGTAGTCTGTATATATGCATGATTGTTTTAAGTTGCTTATCTCTTAATTTCAAATGCATTTTAAAAACTATGCACTTATACTCTCCTCCCCTCACAATTACTGTATTTGATATCATATTTTACGTCTGCCTGTTTTGTGTATTCCTTAACTGATTATGGTGGATACAGATGATTTTACTAATTTTGTCTTTTATTCTCTCTACTAGCTTTATGTGTAGATGATTTCCTATGTTTTCTGTATGTTTGCATTTACCAGTGAATTTTTCATTCTGTAATTTTCTCATTTCAAGTTATGGCCTTTTCTTTTTTGCCTAGAGAAGTTCCTTTAACATTTGTTGTAAAGCTGGCTTGGTGGTGCTGAATTCTTTCAGCTTTTGCTTGTATGTAATGCTTTAGATTTCTCTGTCAAATCTGAATGAGTGCATTGCTGGGTATAGTATTCTTGGTTGTAGGTTTTTCCCTTTCATCACTTTAAATATATTGTGCCCCTCCCTTTCAGCCTGTAGAGTTTCTGCTAAAAATAATCAGCTAATAGCCTTAAGGGAATTCCCTTGTATGCTATTTGTTGCTGTTAATATTCTCTTTTTATCTTTGTCATTTTGATTTCAGTGTGTCCTGGTGTGTTCTTTGTGTTAATCCAGTATGCGAGTCTCTGCCTTTCTTGGACTTAGCTGACTGTTTCCTTTCCCGGGTTAGGGAAGTTTTCAGCTGTTATCTCTTCAAATATTTTCTCAGGCCCTTTCTTTCTCTCTCCTCCCTCTGGAATCACTATAATGTGAATATTAGTGTGTTTGATATTGTCCTAGAGGTCTCTTAAACTGTCCTCATTTATTATCATTCTTTTTTTTTCTTTTTTCTGTTCAGCAGCAGTGATTTCCACTACTGTGTTCCAGATCACTCATCTGTCCTTCTGAATCATTTAGTCTACTATTGATTCCTTCTAGTGTATTTTTCATTTCAGTTATTACATGCTCCATCTCTGTTTGGTTGTTCTTTTTATTTTCTAAGTCTTTGTTAAAAACTTCTAACTTCTCACTCTGCATCCATTCTCCTCCCAAGTTCTTTGATCCTCTTTCAGATCATGACTCTGAACTCTTTCTCAGGTAGATTGCCTGTCTCCACTGAGTTCTTCTTCTCAGCTTTTACCTGTTTCTTCATCTGGAACATGTTTCTCTGCTACCTCATTTTGTCTAAGTTTCTGTTTGTATTTTTATGTATGTGGTAGGTTAGTTACATTTCTTGACCTTGGCAAAGTGGCCCTCTGAAGGAGACGTCCTATGCATCCCAGCAATGTAACTCCTTCTTGTCACTCAAGCTCTGTGCTCTAGTGGTTCCCCCTAAGAGGGCTGTGCAGGTCTTTCTTTTGTGGGAGGCAGACTACGTGGGTGGTCTGGTAGGCTTGGTTGACTCCTAGTCTGGTTATTTGCCAGGGCTTTATTTGTACACATGCTGTTCGCTGCTTTTTAGTGGGGCCTGGTCAGGAGGTGGATGCTTGTGGAACCCTAGGTGGTCCCAGGGCAAGTGCTGGCTCACAGGTGGGCAGAGTCAGGATATCGAAGACACTAGGGCTGTTCCCACACATTGGCAGGTGAAGTCAAGTCGTGGGGTTAATGCCTGACTACAGTCATGCGGAGCTGTTTCCTGGAGTTTGGCTTCAGGGCCCAGGGATCCCAGAGTTCATTTCAGATTGTTGGCATTGGGGACCTGGTTCCTGACACAATTGGGCATTGAGTCCAGGGTGTTCTGAAGGTTGTGTTGGCCTGCTAGTGGGCAGGGCAAGGGCCCAGCTGGTCCCAGGGTAGGGTCTGGCCTATGTTGGTGGACTTGTTCCACAGGCTACGGGATCATAGTTTTCTTGCTTCTGGTGTCTGGCCTCTGGTGGGTGAGGTTGGTCTGGAGGCTTGTGCACGCTTCCTGGCAAGAGGAGACAGTGCCTGCCCACTGGTAGGAGGAGCTGAGTCTTGGCCCTCTGGTGGGCAGGGCCATGTCCAGGGTGGGTCTAGTTGTTGCCATGGGCCCAGGAAGACTTTAGGCAACCCGTCTGCTGATGGGTGGGACTGTGTTCCCTCTCAGTTATTTGTTTGGCCTAAGGTGTCCCAACATGAGTGCCTAGAGGCTGTTGGGTGGGGCCAGGTCTTGGTGGTAATGAGCCAAGATGTCAGCTGCCAGCAGCAGCAGTGTTCGTGCAGCTGAATGTTCCCGAATATGTCTGAAAGCAGTATCCATGTCACCAGGGTTAGCTGCTGCCACCCTCTGCCTCTCCAGGAGACTCTGTAAGACCAGCAATTATGTCTGGCCCATGTTCCTATCAAATGACTGCTTTTTCCCTGTGTCCTGGTGCACATGAGATTTTGTACATGCCTTTTAAGAGTGGAGTCTATATCCCCCAGTCCTGTGGGACTACTGAGATTAAGCCCCACTGGCCTTCAAAGCCAGATGTTCTGGGGGCTCTACTTCCCTGTGCTGGACCCTCAGGCTGGGGAATCTCTTGTGGGGCTCCGAACTCTCACTTTTTGGGAAGAACCTCTGTGATATAATTTTTCTCTAGTTTGTGGGTTGCCCACCCCCAGGGGTAATGGGATTTGATTATATTGCCAGTCTGCCCCTCCTACCCATCTTGTTGTGGTTCCTTATGTCTTTTATTGTAGAAGGTCTTTTCTGATAGGTTTCAGTTTTTTTCATTGATGGTTATTCTGCAGACAGTTGCGATTTTGGAGTCCTCGTGAGAGGAAGTGAGCTCAGGGTCTTTCTACTCCACCATTTTGGCCACTTCAGGCAATTGATTTTTCACTTGCCCACATGACTTGATTTTGCCAACAGAATGTGGGCAGAAGTAACACTGTGCCAATTCTGGGCAAGAGGCTTAAGAGGGTGCAAGGTTCCTTCTTGTTCCTTTTGTGGTCCTTTTAACTGTTACGAAAAGAACATGTCTTGGTCCAAGGACAATGAAAACATATGAAGCAAACCTCAGTCAGACCTTCAGCTTGAAGCAGAGCCCTACAGCTGATCCTGTGAGCAAGAAAAGTAGGAGTTAGTTATCGTAAACCACTGAGAATATGCAGGAATATCTGCGTAACATAAGTTGGTGATGCTGGAGAGTATTAGGAACTCTCATTCTATGCTGGTGGGAGTTAAGTTCTAACAAGTTTAGAAACTATTTGCTGGTGATTGATAGGTAGGTAGGTAACTTGCTAGTATAAATTTATAGATATAGGTATCCTATAAGTCAAAAAATCCACTTCTAGTGAGAGACCTGACAAAAATGTGCACATATGTATATCCAAGTCCAGACTTTAAAGGTTATTAACAGTACCTTTCTAATCAGCAAAAACTTATAACAAACCAGATGTTCAGCAATAGTGGATGGATAAAGAAATCATGGTATATTCACTCAATGGAAAAATCTTTAGAAATAAAAATACTGCTTCACACAACGGCATGAATCTTAAACATAAAGTTAAGTTAAATAAGCCTAACACAATAGAGGCAATACTATGATACTATTTACATGAATTATAAAATCACCCAGTTTATTCTTCAGTGTTGAAGTAAAGATAGTGGTTACTTTTGAGGTAGGGGTAGTGTGTGGATTGGAGCATGAAAGGGTCTTATGTGGAGCTCATAATATTCTATTTTTTCATTTGGATAGGGGTTACATGGATGTGTTTACTGTGTAAAAGTTTGATGAGCTGAAAGCTTATGGGTTGTGCCTTTTTTGTATTTTTATGTTTGTAACTTTTTAATATTACTTCAGAAAAGTATACTAAAAAGAGAGAGAGATTTAGCCTTTGGAGTTAAAGTTAGACTGACTAGATTTTAAAAACACAGGTTTTACGACTGTCTTAAAATGGTTGAATGGTCAATTTTCAGATGATTTCCTTTAAATCAAAAGAGATGTTTGGGGAATGCACATGTGCCTCCATGCTGTTTCTGTCACTAGCCAGAACTACACACAAGATATGGGATTGGATTAAAGAAAAGCCAGATTCAAGTTGAAAATCTTCCATACAAAATTCTCAAACTTATATGTGGTTTGAGTTGACCAATAAAGACTTAATTCACTTCATTCTCTGCTGTCTCTCAGTTTCCATATCGAAAGTAAATCCCAGAGGTGATGGATATGTTGTTGACTCAGTGGGAGGAATCCTTTCACGGTGTATATATGTATCTAATTATCATGTTGTACACTTTAAATATCTTACAATTTTATTTGTCAGTTGTATCTCAATAAAGCCGAAAAACCAGGAGGATAACACATCTGGGATTTAAGAAATAAACCAATTTAGGGAAAAAAAACAAACCCAGTAAATCCCGGAGATAGCACTGACAACCTCTTTATAATGAGCCTGCCTCTTTTCTGTCGTGTGTGCTATTGCATATCATCTTAGACTCTGTGCTCTATTGTTACAAAGCAAATCATACTCTTACGAGTTGTAGCCACTCAGGACTTCAAGTGCTTCTGTCTACAGCTCTACCTGAAATTCTACTCCAGACTTGGATCCAGGGATTTGTGTAGCAGAATGGGGAACAAATCAGCCCAACATTGTTTCACTATCTCTTTTGCTCCTTGGGATAATCATTAGGCAATTTTTTTCCTCAATGAACCAAAACATGATAATATAACAGCAGTAATAGTTAGGTGCTTACAGTAATTTTCCAACTACTTCTCATGCTTGCATCTTTAAACTTTCTTCCTCAATCAACCAAGAGTAATCCTTAGGACACCACATCTCAATTTCCAGGTTTTATTGCCTTGTCACTAGCAATAACAGAATACAAATACATCATACATATTATATTTACAATTTTACTAAGTATTTTTAAAGTAGAATGTGCATTTTCCTCCCAAATTTCTGGTAATTTGACTTAAAACTTAACAAAAAGGGAGAATTACTGATTCTATGGAAATCTGTTATAGTATTTTTCTTTTTTTCTCTTTTTCTTTACCTGACCTACAAAAGTTTTATCTGATTATCGATAATTCTTTATTTACTGACATAGGGGCAACTGGAACAACAGCAAAATAATAAGCATCTGAAATCACTGGACAATCTCCCATACATTTTTACAATAAAAGTATTTTAATTCTTATAGTATTCTCTTAGTAGTAATTACTTTATCCATCTTACACACATGGCAACTGAGGTTCTCAAAATGATATGGTGTATATCAAATGGTATTTGTTTTGGAGAGAACTAATTGAATTCATTGTTCAGCTTCTGCATATATGATATTTGTAAGTTAGAACAGATAATTTAATGATTCTTACGTTCAGTTAAGTATACATTTATATTTGTATTTTTTGTTTTTTAAAATTATTTATTTATTTATAGCTGTGTTGGGTCTTCGTTTCTGTGCAAGGGCTTTCTCTAGTTGCGGCAAGCAGGGGCCACTCTTCATCACGGTGCATGGGCCTCTCACTATCGCAGCCTCTCTTGTTGTGGAGCACAGGCTCCAGACGTGCAGGCTCAGTAATTGTGGCTCACGGGCCCGGTTGCTCTGCGGCATGTGGGATCTTCCCAGACCGGGGCTCAAACCCGTGTCCCCTACATTGGCAGGCAGATTCTCAACCACTGCGCTACCAGGGAAGCCCTTTGTATTTATTTTGACAATCAAATAGAATAGTATAAAAACGCTAGCACACTGTAACACCTCAATAAATATTGGATACATTTCCCTCAACTTCAGAAGACTAATAATGTCCAGAAAGTAAAAAATCTTGTTAATGGCAAAACCGTATTTCAAACTCAAATCTGTCAGGCTCAAAAGCTTGTAATTTTTATTCCTTAGACAGAGGGATTTTATAGAATTATGGTAATACTGGAAACAGGCCAGATTTTCTACCAAGTGCTCTAGATGTGGTGACAAGATATTATAAAATAGTATGTTATTTCCACAGGTTTTATGGCTGAGACTGTAAAAAAAAAAAAAAAAAAAGTTGCCACAATTATCCAGTCAGACATAAAGTTTATATGTATTTAAACTGACTGTATATAATAAATTTGTTATTAAAATGACTAAAACTTTAGCTGTTCAGTATATAAAATAGCGGTAAAGGCTAAAATAAACAATAGAAGCACTGAATGCCAAATGCCACTCAAAATGTAAATGTAGTAATATATTAATATAATTAAAGATAAAATTGGTCTCTAATTTAAATGCAATTTGATGACAAAAAGAAACAATAAATATATCAAGAAGAAAGATTCCCCAGTGTTGATTGTTACAGCACCAAATATGCCAGTTTTATTGTACTAAGAGTAAATCCTGACAAAATAGACAGTTTCCTGCCTTTTTTCTCTTCTCCTCCTTTAAAATAATTGATAAGAATCACAAAGAGGGTGAAGGACAGCAAGCAACAATTCAAAATACTGTTAGGTTTTACTATGGAAAGAGACTCAGGATATCAGTTGAGTGAATATTTTCCAGTATGTTATCTAAAGACACCTGTGAGGTACCAGATTCATTTGGGTAAAACAAAAAATAAATCCCAGGCATACTATTTTTAAAGTGTGTACATATATTGTGATTATATACATCCAAACATTTGTTAATTGTACGACTCACACAACCATTAACTTTATGCACTTTCTCAAATGATGCGTGACAAAGTACAATTATCATCATGTAGAATAGTAAATATATTTTAATATTAAAGCAGTAATCTAAGGTTCCACTTCCATTATGGCTGAGAGAATCCTATCAGATCAGTCCTCTCAAGGTACTAACCATAAATTCTAAAAACCAAAACATAAAACCTGCTTGAAGGCACTGGAAAATGAACAAAAGCAGGCAGAAACTGGAAGAGAGTTGACAATTGAAAGGAAAAAAAAACAGCCTTGGGTAGGCTTTAGGATTTTAGCCTAAGAATAAGTCCCTATTTGTGCCATGTGAGACAGCTAAAATTCCAAAGAAAACCTGCAGTTTTAGTGGCTTGAAGACACGGAGGGTAGAATTCAGGGAAACTAAAGCTGTTGAATATTGGGGCAGGAAATCCTAGAAAAAAGAGAGAGCACAAGAGTGAGGGAACCCAGATTCCTATGAATAAACTCTGTTTAAATATCCACTGAAACCTGAGCCATGAATGCATGGGGCAAAATCCAAATTATCAAAAACTGAACAAAAATTTGAGCTGCCGCTCTCCACAAAGGAGATAGAGTTTGCAGTTTGCCTCTTCAGATTAACATAACAGAATCTATCATTTTTATATTACATACAGGGATGTGTGTGTCCATATTTAGTTCTTATACTCATCAAATCCCAATAGTAAGGAATTATTCTCCACTAACAATGTGATCTCGTGTACAAATCCAGTCTCTCCAGATATTTACATAGGTTCCCAGAGTAATTTGTCCACAGTTTCCCCATCCTCTAAACAGTTCTAGAATATTGGTCAACACTTGTCTTACTGCATGCAAGGAGGACATGAATCTGGAGGGGCAGAGACAGAATGCTATAGTCTGAATGTGTCTTCCCCCCTTCCCCAGATTCATATGTTGAAAGCTAATCCCCAGTGTGATGATATTTGTAGGTGGGTCTTTGGGAGATGATTAGGTCCTGAGGGCAGATCCCTCATGAATGAATTTAGTGCCCTTATAAAAGAGACCCCAGAAAGCTTCTGTACAGCAAAGAAAACCATCAAGAAAATGAAAAGGCAACCTACTGAATGGGAGAAAATATTTGCAAATCATATATCTGATGAGGGGTTAATATCCAAAATATATAAAGAACTCATACAACTCTAACAGAAAAAACAATCAATTAAAAACTGAACAGAATATCTGAATAGACATTTTTCCAAAGAAGATAATACAGATGGCCAACAAATACATGACAAGATAATCTACATTATTAATCCTCAGGGAAGTGAAAATCAAAACCGCAATGAGATAACCCCTCACACCTTTTAGAATGACTATTATCAAGAAAACTAGAAGTAGCAAGTGTTAGTGAGGATGTGGAGAAAAGGGAACCCTCGTGCACTGTTGGTGAGGCTGTAAATTAGTGTAGCCACTATAGAAAATGGTATGGAGGTTCTTCAAAAAATTAAAAATATAAGTACCATATGCTCCAGCAATTCCACTTCTGGGTGTCTATCCAAAGAAAACAAAAACACTAATTCAAAAAGATATATGCACCCCTGTGTTCACTGTAGCACTATTTACAATAGCCAAGACATGGAAAAAAACCTAAGTATCCATGAATGGGTGAATGGATAAAGAAATTGTATGTACATATATACAGCTATATATGTTATATATAGTTATATACATAAACTAAGCTCAGATACAGAGAACAGGTTTTTGGTTGGGAGAGACAAAAGGTGGGGTCTGTGAGAAATGGGTGAACTGTTCTTGGTGTTGTTTTTTGTGTTTATTTTTTTTTTTAGTTTAAATAAATTGAATACCAAAAAATTGCTCTAATTTGCAAAAGTAGCTAAAGACAGAGCTAATAGCTAAACCTAATTCTGTTTGACTCAAAAGCCTATGAAATTTATACCACAAAAACTTTCAGGAAAAATAATTCTAATTCTAAACATACTGTTTCATCATATGTTTACCCAAAGGAAATGATAAAAATCGTTTTTTTTTTTTAATTTAAAATTATATGTATGGTAAAAGAGAGTCATCATTTTCTGAAAATGTGGAGAGAATGTTTTAAATTTTTTTTAATTTTAAAGTACAAGAAACATTTTATGTCTGTACAGTTCTATTGATAAACTGGTTATATCAACCCAAGATATAAGTAAGATTATCAGGGAACCTTAGCTCATCGTAGCATTTTCATTGAGGCACAGTCTGCAATTTAAAATGTTCAATAAAATGCTTTTATTACTGTGCAAGCTGTACATAAAGTGTTGCATTTGAATATGAAAGGAACACTTTCTGTTTTCTAAAGAGGCTATCAACTAGATCAAGATGCATCTCCATTATTCTTACCTCTCCCTGCAGTTATCAATGAGGAAAACTAAATACTACTTTAAAAAATGAAAAAAATTAAATTTCCAGGTTATAAGCAGATTATAGACGAGGAAGTTTATAATCTAAGAGATGACTTGTTTAAAAATATTTTAAGAGGAACTCAATGAAAAACAGATGATGGTGTACTAAAGAAACTGTTCTGAGTTATATGAGATGAAGGTTGAATTTGACAGGTTCTAAAGATCATGCAGATCTTTGAGTGTTCATATATGAGGAGTATGTTATCATATAGGGACTTGGGCTCTGGAGTCAGACAGACCTAACTTTAATTACTCTTCTTAATTGCTCTATGTAACTCTGTGTATACAGTATTATATAAATTTTCTCTGACTCAGTTGTCCTATTCGTCAAACGAGGATCATAAGAAATAGTGTGTATATATCATAGAACCGATGTAAAATTATATGAAACAATACAGGTAAATATCTATTGGAGAGCTGGGCTTTTTGTAAACAAATTCTAGTTGTTGTGTGGAAGAAAAATGTGAGGATTAGAAAAGCAGTAGAATTCTTTATATTTTACATACTGAAAGTTACTAAGTCATTATTCATAGCATTGCCTCAGTTCTAATCAGTTTAAGCCTAAAGGCAATACTTGAGTTATTTGAATTGATGCCATTTGTTAGAAAACATTTTTTCAAAAATGATTCACTGAATAGGCCCATGATGTATCCATCAAAATTTTCAATTCCTCATTTGCCCACAGTAAAGTAATTATACACTATCAAGATTTTACTTGTTTATTTGGAAAATTGAGTAAGAGAAAACATTTAAAAAGAAAACATCATTTGTTCTTCTGTGCTAGACCCTTTACACAGTTTATTTCATTTAACCATTTTAATCTCTCAAGGTTAGCTATTCTAAGTCTCTTAGGTGAGAAACTTGATCTTATTAAAATAATTAGTAAATTAAAATAAATCACCATTTTCTATAAAATTATTTTCATTTATACATCTTAATTTTGACTCCAGGAAGCTGCATTCATACATGCTTTGCTCAGTTTTTACCTGTAATCAATATATAAGATCCTTTGTTTTGAGGTAATAAATCACCATTTGATTTTTCATGACAGAAGACAAACATTTCCCAGGGTCCTGGATTTATCAACTCCTGTCCTTCCTGAAATCTTAACCAAAGTCTGACTGTTCTTTTTCAGTGTTCTTTGTTTTTCATTCTCTGAAACTTAACTCTTCTTATTAAAATCCACTGCTACTATGTAATTCAAATACTTCTACTTAATTTTGTGAAAACACTCATGATTATTCCCCTTTAACTGTATTCTTACTGTTTACTTAGCTGAGGATGGACAGCTTCTTGTCTTCTTTCTCTTCTATAGCATGCCATGGTGATAATGTACAGATTTCTCATAGAGACTTAATTTCTTATATACGGATACCCTAATGCAGCATAAGGAAACCTCATTGTCATTCTTCTTAGGAGGTAAAGGAAACAGAACAGAATCAGCAGGAAAACAACCATGTTCAGCAGATTGGTGCTTCTTGCATTGGGATTTTAAATTGAGGATGCTGAAATTAGGATGAATTAGGAAAAAAAAACAGTACTCTGGTGGGTTCATAGAAGTTCAGAAATATATTTAGTCCCATTACTTTAAGGAAATGATATAGAGGAAAAGTAAGCCAAGTAAACAAAGAATACCACATACAGAGTACAAGGTCTTACACAGTTACATTTAAGACTTAATCTTGCCTATTGGCTTCCTGGCATTTTGCTTGGAATCACTTTGCATTTGGGTAAAATTAAAGTTTTTCTACTCTTAAGTCTTTCTAAAGAGAAAGATGATATGTCTTTCAATTTATGCTAAGGAAAAAGGATTAAGGAAAAAATAAAGAAAAATGATAAGGATGTACATAAATGAATGGGCAGTTATTCTTGAATAGAATTATAAATTAGTACAATTTTTCTGGAAGAAAATTTGGCAATATCTATCAAAGTGTTAAATTATCTTAGATCTTCAAACTTTACTTTTAGAAATATATTGTAGGGACTTCCCTGGTGGCAGTGATTAAGAATCTGCCTGCCAATGCAGGGGACACGGGTTCGAGCGCTGGTCCAGGAAGATCCCGCATGCCACGGAGCGAGTATGCCCATGTGCCACAACTACTGAGCCTGTGCTCTAGAGCCTGAGAGCCACAACTACTAAGCCTGCGTGCTACAACTACAGAAGCCCGCGTGCCTAGAGCCCATGCTCTGCAACAAAGAAGCCACCGCAGTGAGAAGCCCGTGCACTGCAATAAAGAGTAGCTTCTGCTCACCACAACTAGAGAGAAAGCCCGCATGTAGCAATGAAGACCCAATGCAGCCAAGAATAAATAAATAAACAAAAATAAATATAATTAATTAAAAAAGAATGTATTTTAAAAAAGAAATATATTGTAGGGTAATGATAAATAACAAGGGCAAATGTATATATTTATATTAATATGCTATATATTTATACATAGTAATATATATATATATACATATTCTTGTATAACAAAAGTAGTTATAATACATAAAATTACTGTGTGTTTACTAAATACAAGCCACTGTGGGTTTTGCTTATTCTACTCATTAAATCCTGAGGGCATTGTTATTATAAGAACAACAACCACTAACACTAACACTGATGTTCCATGTAATGTGACTGCAAGGCCCAGCCTTTTAAAGAAATCACATACTGTAGTGGAAAACTAGAAGAAACATAGATTCTAAAAAATAGAAATTTAATTATATAAATTATTAGACAAGTATATAATGTAATACAAGTAGCCATTTAAATGATATCAAGGAGACATATTCATGGCCCCGGAAAGAGTTCAAAATATACATAGTCATATATGTATTTTCCAACAAGATAGCTGTTATGAAACTGTATGTGTAATTTCATTTCATGGTATGTATATGCATGGTATGTGTATGTGCAGATATATGGAAATATATATATACATATGCATGAATTGTGTGTATATCTCAGTGTATATATGTACATTCATATGCATACATACACAGACAAGTATACATATACTTGTTTCTATACATATTTGTATTTGTACACATGTATGCATGTATATGTAGATGAATGTGTCTCCTGATATCTTTGTGTATGTATAATTATATATACAATAAAAGTGTGCATATGTATATTATACACACACATAGAGACATGCAAACATATATATGTGCATATCTGAATGCATATATGTGTACCCATGTGTGTATATATGTACACAAATGCATATATGTATATATGCACCTATGACTGCATGTGTGGTGTCTATAAATGAGCAGATATCTTTGTATCTAATATGATTGTTACTAGAGGTATATCTATTTTATATATATATATATTTTTTTAATGCAGTATATATTTTATTACTTTGTACTAATACATTCTCATATTACACAGGCAATTTAGTGGACGAATGTTTCTTTTGATATTTGAATAATCTGAAAGAACACAAACAGAATTATACATAAAAAATACTCATTTTGATAACAATAACAAAAAAGACAAGTTAAATAACAACATGATTTCTAATAATGTCACAAACATTCATATATACATGTATGCTTACATATAGCTTACTTTAAAAACATTTGCTGGTCATTTTGTATCTGAAAGACTGAAAGTTTTGCCAAATAATTTATGGATATATTTTCCAAGCTGGAGAGATAAGATGGTATTGACACTGGTATTGATGGTATTGATCAACCATCACACTCAATCTTTTGAAAAGAGAAAAAGTTTAATTTGAAATATAACCACAACAGTGCTGATTCACCAAAGTTGTACTTAAACTTACATCATTTAATGCCGGCCTGTAGACAAAGTAGTGGTTTTTAAAAACTACTTTTTCTTCTGTCTGTTTTCCTACCTAAATTTCTTACTATCATAAACTTCTTAATTGCTTCCATTGGGTATTTTAAGAAATAATTTTATCTGTAAAAAATGACTATTTTTCTTCTCAATATTTTAATCTTTTAAAAATATCTTGTTCTATTTCATTTGCTAGGAGCAAAGTAGAAATGTAAAATCAATGTCGAAATCCATAGTTTGTACTTGATTTTAATAGGATTGCTTTTAATGTTTCTTCAGTAATGTATAATGTAGAGGTCTGTTGGATGATCTTAACTTTTCAGTTATGTGAAAAAATAGATATACCTGTTTGCATTAATTTGTTTGAGATAGATTATGTGTCAGTTGCAACAGCGTGAGTCAAACTAAACAGATACTCATTTTCTTTCCCTTATATCTATCATAATTATAAAATTCACTGTTCCTTTGATTTCTGAGAAAACACATCAAGTATGTTAATCCTTTCTTCACAATTGCCAAACATGAATTTAAATTTAAAATGTGATGATTTTAACTGTTTGCAATTATTTATTATCACATCTTCTGTTATAAATTACTTTGCATCCTGCTTTAAATTATTTCACCTTTAAATTATTATTCATTATCATTCCATATCATTAAAGAGACTTCACTCCTTGGCTACAAAACGTGCTAATATATGCTAGTGGGATGTAATTTTTAAAGTGTCTTGTTTTCTGTTTTCATAGCTTTTTTGTGTGTGTGGTTTTGTGGAAGTCACACTGTATACCTCTAATTCAAGATGTCAGAGCTCCAAAAACACCTTCTCACTTATCAAATAACTTAAAAATAGAGGGTCAAATTTTTAACTTTTTTCCTAATATTACATAAATAGCTGGGTAGATGGATAGATAGATACATAGATGGATATTGGTACAGTTATAAATGTGCATAAGCATACCCCTCATTTATACACACACACACACACACACACATGCACAACACATGTATATGCACATATGTGTATGGATGCATGCATATATACTACATATGTTTGTATGTGTGCATGTATGTATGACATGGCTGTGTGGTAAAATAAAGCAAAATCTCATGGTCATGCCAATATTTCTTAAACATCTGTGAATTCCTCTCAGATCAACCCCTTCAATCAAAATATTTATTTAGAATTTTTATTATATATACAAAGGATGAATTCATATATAGTTTTATCACATATTTTTAAACATTTTTTTGTTTTCTTTGGGTTTGAATATGAATGTATGTTTAAACCTGATCTGATTTCCTGAAAATAAGTGAAATTATGGTAATTAAAGGGCCTACATTATAATGTCATTGTAAGAAGTGTTAGTTAATATATGCAAATAATTAAGAATAGCGTTTGAGCAGAGCATTATTTAAGTTCATGATTAGCCATTTTCATCATTATTATTATTCACATTTATTTTCCATTTTGTAAATAATCTATAATAGTTTATTATTTCATTAGTTCATTATTTCACTTGGGACACTGATATTTCAGTTAATATGTGAAATTGACCTGTAATTTATGTTTCTCCTAGATTGTTGGCATTTTACACACACAGGTGTGTATGCACACAGGTACACTCATGTTTTATTAGCCTCAAATCGTTTTTGGAACATTTCTTCTTTTGTGTATTTGTTGAAAAAGTGTATGTTTGGTGTTATCTACTTCATGAAAGTTTGGTGGAGCTTGTAAAACAGAGTGTAGGTTTTCTTTTGATAGAAGATTTGTATCTAAAAAATCAATTTATAATTATAGTATTATTCATACCTTCTATTTTTTTTTGAGACAGTTTTGGTAAGTTGCATTTTCTAGGAATGTTTTCATTTCACCTAAATTTTCACGACTTGATAAAATTTTTACAGTTATGTTTTGTAAGTTTATTTTGTAAGAGAATTATTTATTTGTCTGTTTTATAGGACTACTTTTTGTCTCCAGGTATTAACCTTATACTATATTTGTGCCTTAGTGAATAGTCTAGTTTTTCTTAATATTTTCCTTTTATATTGATTGGATAAGTATAATTTTAACAACTTTTAAGCTAAATGTGTATGCTTTTCAGTATTCCCTATCTTGTGATCTAAGCATTTAATGGTATACTTTAAGTGTTGCTTTAGATGTCTCCTGTGAGTTTAAAGTTTAGTATTTTTATTATCATTCAGTTTGAAATATTATATATTTAGAGTTACTTTTTCAATTGTCCAATATATTTTTTATCTTTTTTTTATTGGAGTATAGTTGATTTACAATGTTGTGTTAGTTTCAGGTGTACAACAGAGTGAATCAGTTATACATGTACATATATTCATTCTTTTTTAGATTCTTTTCTCATATAGGTTATCACAGAACACTGAGTAGATTTCCTGTGCTATACAGTAGGTCCTTGTTGGTTATTTACCTTATATATAGTAGTGTGTGTGTGTGTTCATCCCAAGCTTCTGATTTATCCCTCCCTGCCCTCCCCTTTGATAACGTGTTTGTTTTTGATATCTGTAAGTTTATTTCTGTTTTGTAAGTTCATTTGTTTTCTTTTTTTAAAAAATTAGTTTTCACATATGAGTGATATCATATGATATTTGCCTTTATTTGACTTACTTCACTTAGTGTGATATTCTCTAGGTCCATCCATATTGCTGCAAACAGCATTATTTCATTCTTTTTTATGGCTGAGTAATATTCCAATGTATATATATATCCATTCCTCTGTCAATGAACATTTAGGTTGCTTCCATCTCTTGACTGCTGTAAATAGTAATGCAATGAAAATTGGGGTGCATATATCCTTTTGGATTATGGTTTTTGCTGGATATATGCCCAGGAATGGGGTTACTGGATCATATGGTAACTATTTTTAATTTTTTTTTAAGTAACCTCCATACTGTGCTCCATAGTGGTTGTACCAATTTACATTTCCATCAAAAATGTAGAAGGGTTCCCTTTTCTCCACACCTTCTCCAGCATTTATTGTTTGTAGACTTTTTGATGATGGCCATTCTGACTGGTGTTAGGTGATACCTCCTTGTAGTTTTGAGTTGCATTTCTCTGATAATTACTGATGTTGAGCATCTATTCATGTGCTTTTTGGCCATCTGTATGTCTTCTTTGGAGAAACGTCTATTTAGATCTTCTGCCAATTTTTTGATTGGGTTGTTTGTTTTTTTGATATAGAGTTGCATGAGATGTTTTTGTATTTTGGAGATTAATCCCTTGTTGGTTGCTTCATTTGCAAATATCTTCTCCCATTCTGTGGGTAATCTTTTCCTTTTGTTTATGGTTTCCTTTGCTGTGCAGAAGCTTTTAAATTTACTTAGGTCTCATTTATTTATTTTTGTTTTTATTTTCATTACTCTAGAAGGTGGATCCAAAAAGATATCACTGAGATTTATGTCAGAGGTGTTCTACTCCTATATTTTCCTTTAAGAGTTTTGTAGTGTCCAGCCTTACATTTAGGTCTTTGATCCATTTTGAGTTTTTGTGTATGGTATTGGATTATTTTTGTTTATGGTGCTAGATCCTTTTTATCTTTTTTAAATTCCATTTTTATTTGTTTGTTTTCTCACTCTACTTGTTTCTTTATACAGGTGTGAGTTATAATAAATCTTCTAATCCAGTTTTTTTTTTTCACAATAGTTACTCTTAATGTTATTTTCCAATTCTTAATGAAGTCTAAAGTAAATTGGTACCTTGTCTCCTGAAAAATACAAGGGCTTTAAAATACATGGTCTCCTATTACTTCTCTCCTCATGTGACATGTCATTTTTGTTCTGTAGTTTCGTTATTTTTAATCACACAAATTCTTATTATATAATTTATGATTTCACACAGACCATGTTTCAACTCTTCCTGTCAGTTTCACCAGTTTCACTGTGTACCCTTCCACCTTGTAGCACAGATGTTTGGTCTGAGATGGTTTTAATTCTTCCAAAAAGTATTCTTTAGAAGTCCACTCTTTCAATAATTATCAATTTCAGATATTATAATATTGAATATCTTCTGTCTTCCATTTGCTCTGTTCCTTTCTACCTAGAGTCTCATAAGATAATATGTAAAATATTCTCATCCTATCCTCCAAGTATCTTATAATATTTTATATTCTTAGTCATTTTGTATTTTGTTATCAATTTTGTATAATATCTTTATTTCTATCTCTTATGTCATTTACTTTCTTTTCAGCTTTATTCATCTTTCTAGTTACACACCCAATGAGTTTAATATGTATATACATATATACATATATGTAATTAATGTTTTGCTAGTTCACTCGAGTACATATTTTTCTGTAGCTATTTCGTACATGACTGACATATTCAGGATTTGATTTACATACATATTTCATATCATAGTTTTTAAGATGTTGTATCTGATAACTGGGGAATATTTCACACATACATTGTATATGTGGTTGCCAAACAGATTCACATGGGACATAGATTTTATTCAGCACCAATGTTCACTTATGAATAAAAAAAATGATACATACCAGGAATTGCAGTGTACACACTGCAGTTAATTGCATCATCAGTTGCATCACCAGTATTGGTTTGGGTCTTTGGTTGTATTCAACAGAAAGTGATGCTGAAAACATTAATAAAAAAAAGAGATTTGTTTGAAAAAATGTTGAATACTTAGTTTAGGTTAGAATATCGATCAGTAAATAAGCTGAGTGAAAAATTTTTAAAAAGTTTAATTATGTTTTACCAGTAAGAGTCTAGCTAGGATGCTACAGAAGCTGCAGGACCTTGTCAGCATCTCTGGACATCACTGCTGAGTAAATTTTAGAGAGATTTTTAGAGACAAATCCTGTCACAGGAACATCTAGAAAGATTGCCTTTGAATCTAGAAACAGAGACATTATTGCATACTTAATATGCTCCAGATCCTCTGCTAAGTACTTTAACTGTATTATTTAATTTGTACAAGGACTTTGAGATTGTATTATTTTCTTTTATTACATAAGGGAATTGAGGCTCATAGGATTTAAAAAAGTAATGGTCATACCTCTAATAAAAGTAAAATCCAGATTATGTACCTATATTTGTCTGATTTTTTCCTCTGTGACTGCTAAATATTTCTTTATTTCACTGTCAGTTTTTTAAAAACTGATGCCCTGTTAAGGAAGACCTTCTCAAAACAATTGATAGGACTTTGGCATAATGGACATAAGAAACAGTTAGAGACCAGATATCACTGCCTGACAATTTGAACCCCTGGGATGCCTTTTTTTTTTTTTTTTTGCATCTTGAAAGCTCTGTGATCATAATCTTCTGTCTCATCCAACAACCTTGGTCTTTTATGCTACGTTAACTTTCTGATACTGGCCAGGTTTTCCATCTCACCAACATAGCAAGATTATTCAGGACTCATTCTTGTTCCATTTAATGGGACAAGCCCAAAGAATATTTCTTGGAGTTCTGGAATGAAAAATTGATTGGATTTTTAAAAGTTGAAAAGGGAAGAGAAAACAGTTATAATTTTAAAAAGAGAAAAATAAAAGAAGTATTTCTAGAAACAAATAGAAATTTCTTTTGACTGGAGATTCAGAGTGTTCAAGAGGAGCTGTCACTAAAACTCTCAGAATCCCAGGAACAAAGGGAAGAAGGAAACCAAGTAATGTGTAAAAAAAATGTACATCTTTACAAGGAAGCTCAAAATATTGTTGAAAATAGCAAAAACTTAGAAACCATCTAAATTTCCCTTAATTGATGATTGGCTAAATCAGTGGTTTCCCTCCAGTGATAATTTTGTCTCTCAAAAAACATTTGGCAATTTTGGGAAACATTTTTGATTGTAACGTGTGCATTGGGGACAGCTACTGGCATTTCATGGGGAGAGGTCAGTGATGCTACTGGGCATCCTATAATGCACAGCACAACCCCCACAACAAAAAATTATCCAGCCCAGTATGCCAGTAGTGCCAACAATGAGAAACCCTGAATTAAATCAATCGGAATACATGAATACTATGAATATCAAGGAACCATTTAAGAGAAGGCAGTAAACCCATGTACATACTGTCATAGAAAGATCCTCAAGCAATTATATATTTGAAAAATAAAAAAAAAAGCTAAATGTTTAATATTATTCCTTCATTTAGACATTAAAAACCAAAAAAAAAGTATATATGCTTAGGTATATAATGATAATGGTAGATATTGAACCTTTACTAATTGCCTGTCACTGTCCTGAATGTTTTAAATGTATTCAGTTATTTAATCCTCACAGCAATCCTAACATATAGGTACTATTATTATCAACATTTTATATATGAAGGAGACACAAAAACGAAGGAAATTTGCTCAGTATGACACAACAATTCAGTAAAGAGTCTGGTACACGAGTCCATACAATCTGGCTCCAGGGAGCATATATCTTCTATACTTTCCAATAATATTAATTTAAAAGACAAGAAAAAATTATTTTTAAAAGCCTACTAAATTCTGGGGAAACAAATCAGGGTGTGAAAAGCTTGGAAATAGATGCTCTTTTATTTTTCTCTCTATACGTAGGTGCAGTGTTTAAATCTTTTCAAAAATATTTCTTCATTGTAAATTTTCAAAGAGTAAACAGGGACACCCAACATAGGACAAAGCAACTATACTAACTTTAAAAAAAAAAAGGGGGAAACTTAAGCTAATGTGTTGAAATGTTTCATAAAGATTGATTAGGTAGCAACTGAATTTAAAAGGCCAGAAAGCTACATGTAAAAGAATGAAACTAGAACACTCCCTAACACCATACACAAAAATAAACTCAAAATGGATTAAAGACCTAAATGTAAGGCCAGACACTGTAAAACTCTTAGAGGAAAACATAGGCAGAACACTCTGTGACATAAATCACAGCAGGATCCTTTTTGACCCAACTCCTAGAGAAATGGAAATCAAAACAAAAATAAACAAATGGGACCTAATGAAACTTAAAAGCTTTTACACGGCACAGGAAGCCATAAACAAGATGAAAAGACAACCCTCAGAATGGGAGAAAATATTTGCAAATGAAGCAACTGACAAAGGATTAATCTCCAAAATTTACAAGCAGCTCATGCAGCTCAATATCAGAAAAACAAACAACCCAATCCAAAAATGGGCAGAAGATCTAAATAGACATTTCTCCAAAGAAGATATACAGATTGCCAACAAACACATGAAAGGATGTTCAACATCACTAATCATTAGAGAAAGGCAAATCAAAACTACAGTGAGGTATCACCTCACACTAGTCAGAACGGCCATCATCAAAAAATCTACAAACAATAAATGCTGGAGAGGGTGTGGAGAAAAGAGAACCCTCTTGCACTGTTGCTGGGAATGTAAATTGATACAGCCACTATGGAGAACAGTATGGAGGTTCCTTAAAAAACTAAAAATAGAACTACCATATGACCCAGCAATCCCACTATTGGGCATATACCCTGAGAAAACCATAATTCAAAAAGAGTCATATACCACAATGTTCATTGCAGCTCTATTTACAATAACCATGACATGGAAGCAACCTAAATGTCCATGAACAGATGAATGGATAAAGAAGATGTGGCACATATATACAACGGAATATTACTCAGCCATTAAAAGAAATGAAATTGAGTTATTTGTAGTGAGGTGGGTGGACCTAGAGTCTGTCATACAGAGTGAAGTAAGTCAGAAAGAGAAAGACAAATACCGGATGCTAACACATATATATGGAATCTAAAAAAAAAAAAAGTTCTGAAGAACCCAGGGGCAGGACAAGAATAAAGTCTCAGATGTAGAGAATGGACTTGAGGACATGGGGAGGGGGAAGGTTAAGCTGGGACAAAATGAGAGAGTGGCATGGACATATATACACTACCACATGTAAAATAGATAGCTAGTGGAAAGCAACCATATAGCACAGGGAGATCAGCTCGGTGCTTTGTGACCACCTAGAGGGGTGAGATAGGGAGGATCAGAGGGAGATGCAAGAGGGAGGGGATATAGGGATATATGTATATGTATAGCTGATTCACTTTGTTATAAAGCAAAAACTAAGATACCATTGTAATTATACGCTAATAAAGATGTTAAAATAATAATAATAATAAAAAAAGTCCAGAAAGTTTCTCCACAGTCCCAGGAAGGAAGGGAGAAATGGAGGAAGGAAGGGAGAGGGGGAGAGAGAAAGAGAAGGAGAGAGAAAGAAAGGGAGAGAGAGAAAGGAAGGAAAGGAGGGACGGAGGGAGGGAGGAAGGAAGGAAGGAAGGAAGGAATAATATAGGAAGCAGTTCAGCTAAAATAATGATGATAACTGATAGTGCTGTAGAATAATTGTTGTTAAATAGCCCAGAAGGATGTTACTTGATTCACCTGTTTTTTTTCTTTTTCTAAGAGTTTTATATTTGACGTTTCAATCTCATAAATGCATTAGAAGTAGCTTTTATAAGCTTTAATATATCATTTTCAGCCCTTGTATATCACTTTTTTTTCTTGTGATCTCCTATCATGGAATTTTATTTTTAGCATAGAAAAAAACCTGAGTTTTCTATGTTTATTCATGATAGCTTCAGTTTAGAATAATTTATATTCATTTTATTTCTCATTTTCATTTTTTTTATGTTGGCCACCAAAATGGAATTTAGTTACTTTATGCAGAATTCCTAAATAAATACATAAATTAATATTTAAATTAAGCCAGAATAATCTCAAATACATAGGAAGATACTTTATGATTAGAAAGTATGGAAGATGTCAACAATATGCTGACTTATTCACTAAGCAATTGGTAAGACATAAATGGATAAACAGATAGAGCAGATCTATTATCAACCACCCAAATTCTCACATTGTGATACTGTATCTAATTATCTTGAACTGGGAAACGAAGGCTTGATTTTTGTCAGGTAGATACAATTCAACAATTTTTCCAGAAGGTTGGAGGTCATCCTGCAGATGGGAGTCTCTTCATTGCAGTTGATAGTATGATAGTATGCAACTTGATAAGAAACAACTGTGATCAGCTTTTATTATGACATTGAGATAATAAAAAAAAAGGTACCAAATCTTTGGCACTTGCCTTCCTATTGATAATATTTTCCCTGACATTTGAGAGCATATTGAGTAGTGAGCTTTGGACAATGAAACATCTTATGACCCATGAGAAATTAAGACATCTTTTTGTGTATCTATGATTGTACACTCAGACTTCTTGATGCGTTTGTTACTGTTATTGTTGATATTGTTGCTGCTTTTTGTGAGATTTTTTGATTTCATAATGCTAGTGGTCTTTTTTTTTTAATATTTTAATTTATTTTTGGCTGCTTTGGGTCTTCGTTGCTGTGTGCAGGCTTTCTCTAGTTGGGGCGAGCTGGGACTGCTCGTTGTTGTGGTGCACAGGCTTCTCATTGCGGTGGCTTCTCTTGTTACGGAGCACAGGCTCTAGGCATGCGGGCTTCAGTAGTTGTGGCACTGGGCTCAGTAGTTGTGGCTCACGGTCTCTAGAGTGCAGGCTCAGTAGTTGTGGCACATGGGCCCAGTCGCTCCGTGGCATGTGGTACGCTCCCAGACCAGGGCTCAAACCCGTGTCCCCAGCATTGGCAGGCAGACTCCTAACCATTGCGCCACCAGGAAAGTCCCAGTGCTAGTGGTCTTATAGATAACTTGTTAAGTTATGCAGTCAAGAGTGGATTTTTGTGTTCTTTTGCTATTCTTTATTCTTTGTATTTTCAATCATGAGAATGTATTTCTTTAATAACGAAAAATATTAAAATAATATTTTAACATGATATGATTACATAATGATAGTGAAAGTGCACAATTTGGATTTAAGGAAACTGAATCTGGCTCCGAGGCTTAGAGTGGTATCATTTTTTTAGTAAAGTTATTTAGTTTCTCTGAGACTCAATTTCTTGATCCTCAGGGTAGAGACAATGATGCCTAAATACAAGTTTTGTTGAAAAATTAAAGGTACTATTTATTTCTGTCTAGTAAGTAAATGACTTACAATAAATGTAGTTATCATTATGATGAAGATATTTCACATTAATTGACTCAAGTGTCAGATATCATAAAACGGTCCTCAGAAAGTCTGAGTATCTCCCTTTCCCTATGATATATATAGAAAATGACCTCAGGCCCCTTTGGAAAAGAACCAGGGAAATATTTTATATTTATATATTGTAATCTTTAGAAAGATCTATTGCTACAAACTATTATAATAGACTCCCCTTTGTAGAGAGAGTTGAGTGCCCATATCCAATCTTATATTCTGTCCTCACAGACCAAAACTCTCAAGATACACTTTCATACGTGTTCCTCCTGGTTTTTACAATTCCTTTGGCACGTAGGCTGAGAAGAGACCTGTTCTTGATAATCAGCCTAGAGGCCATGAGTGTAATGAGAGCAGATCTTAAGGAGAATCAACTTTCTATGATGAGGTGTTTTCCTCAGGTGAGTTCATTGCACGGTTATCCTGGAGGTTTCTTTTCACAGGGCGGTCTGGAGGCACAGTGTTCTTAGGTTCATCTATCCAAATGTCCCCATCTGTTTCTCAGGACCCTACAGTTTTCTGACATTGCTCTTATTTGCAGATATGGCATCATTAAAATTAGAACTTAGTCATAATTTTGAATCTAGGCTTCCCTGTGTCTGCCAGTGTCTCTGTGCATTGCATTCGTTGTTGGCTTCCCTGACCATATCATTATAGTTTTCAAGGTTATCAGTGGGTTTAAAAGAAATAAGACTACCCCAATCTAACAATTGCTGTAATTTTCCAAGTACCATTTATTGTCATAGCCATCATACTTCTATTTCTTATGTTCCATCTACTTCATTCTAATAAACCAAAAAGGACGACTTTAGTAATTCGCTATCCCTGCCATTGTCACAACTGCTGTTGATTGTTATTGCCTCATACTTTCTACCAGCAGTGGGATCCTTAGTGCCATCAGACCAATTTGGAGCTCCAGAATCCCATCTTGATTTTTGTGCAACTCTCTTAATATAACCTCAAAAAACAAAGTATGAATCAGGAGGTTTGTATATTATTGCTTTATTAGGGAGTATAATTCAATGAGTAGGTGTAAAGGACAAAAAAAGAAAAATGAGAAAGGCAGGAAAGCCTATGCAAGGTTACATTACAGTTGACTGCTGAGATGTCCAGCTGACTAATTCCATCATGTCTTTCAAGAAACCATATATAAACTCCATCACAGGGTAGTCCATTAGAGTAGGCGGGGGAAAGAGTTTATCCACTGACTTCAGTCTCTAATTGATCAAATATTTCCTCATGAAGTTTTATCTCCTCCCCATTTTTGGTTGTACCAGGCTGATTTCAAACAGGGCTATGTGGTGTCCTGTATCAAAGGAGAAAAAGCCCTGGGGAAGGAGTTGATGGGCTCAGAACAGCCAGCTAAGAAGCCAGGATTGTTAAGCTTGTACCTGCAAGTAATATGAGAGACCAGGATTGTTTGTCATAAATGTTTCAATCTGTAACTACAGCAGTAGAAGAGGCAAACATGGTTTCATGACTACAGAAAGAGTGCAAATCAGGAAAAAAATAAAATGTGCAGATATGGGAATGAGGTACATGATTGAATATAACACAGAAATATATGATTAAGTATCCACCATCCAAATTCCCACTAAGTCAGGTCATGATTTTTACATCATCCCTATTCCCATGTGGTAACTAGAGTCACACAGCCTCTGACAACAAAATATCAGTGATTGTTTTTTTCCACCCTGTATCTATTACCATCCCATTGAAATTAAAGCACTCAATCATTTAAACTATAGGATTTCACATTATAACTAAAGTAATTTTCAAAGTTGCTGGTTGTCCAGTCAAGCCCTGAGTGATTGATTTCTTTCCCCTTGTGTATTTTAAATAGAGGTTGCATAAGCTGAACACAAGCTAAATTCACTCAGTATTTTTAACTCCCCCAATATTTTGATTTTTCTTTCTACACTATTGCAAGGACATTTGAGGATCTCACAGTTTTTAGTGTGGGTCACCTTTGAGACAACCCTGTTTATGTACAAACTATTAGAATGAAACAATCCATTATCCATAGAACTTTGAAAACTTGATGAGTGCAACTACAATTATATTTCTCCAGCATTAATAGAGAACTCTCATATCACATGCTCCTAGAGAACATGTTTTGTTATCTTCTTCCTCCTCAGGACACCCTTGGACCTGACTATTTATGGTTCTGAAGACAGTGTAGGGAAGCACAAGTGGAACTGTATTGTTTTTGCAACAAAATGACCTGAGGCAAGAAAATAGCAAAATTGTAAAGCAGGGATGAAAGTCTCAGTGCACAAAAGAGAAGAGACTTCAGTGGACAAGCAAGGCTCAGTGTTGGATAGGGCATTAGGGAACTCAGGTTGTCCTGATGTCATCAGACGTCCTCATTTCAATTCTCCTTACATAACTTTAGCTGACTTTTCCTTATAGCAACAGGTAAGGTTTTACATTCTTCTGAAATTACAATTTGGCAATTCCTCTGATCAAATTTAAAGGTTTGTTCTTAGCTATTTTAGCTTTGCAGGTAAAAGAGATCAGGGAATTTAAGTATGTTTATAGAAAACCCTTTAATTTCACCCTAGATATTTGATCTGGTTAGTAATTTTATTTTCAATTCAGAGATACCCATACTTCCCTATGATCCTTGAATTATTCATATTCTTTATCCTAAATGATTACAACATAAATATATTTTCCTAAAGCTTTGACTTCTATGGACATTTGATACTGTTATCATAGATACTCATTTAATTAGCCATTACAGCATTATTTTACGTGAACTGCCAGATTTCCATCAAAGACTTTGAATGCAACATTTACATCCTTATTTCTCCACTGAGTTTGACAACTAAATATGGACTGTCGTTCTTTCTGGATGATTTGGTGTCTTTATGCATCGTTGGTTTTGATCTGAATCCTTGGTATGCAACAGAAAAGTGATCATGGAATCATTAAGAAAAAAAGGAGAAATGTATTTGAAAGACTATTGAATACTTAGGTATAGAATATCAGTCTTAGTCAATGAGTAAACAGAAAATAAAGATGCAATGATTATGTTTTATCAGTGAGTCTAGTTATGATGCTTCAGAAGCTGCAGGACCCTGTCAGCACCTGTGGACATCATTGTTGCTACATCATGAGTAAATTCTAGTTACCCCTTCACTTATTCCACATTCAAGGATACAGTTAAGAGCATTTGATTGACCATGGTGGTTCACATTTTTGAACTCTGAATGAGTAGTAACAGGTCTAGAAATCCTGCCCTCTTTTAGCTGCTATACTGAAAATAGACATATCTGCCTCCACTGAAGTTTGTAAGAAAATATACAATGGGAAATTATCTAACAGTAATACAGAGTTTTGCTTGCTGACTAGAAAAACAAAATAATAAGTGTTCATTAACATTTTTTTGCTAGGTAAATTTATAGCAAATAAAATATCAATTCTGTGTTTATGGACTATTAGGACATATTTATAAACGAAAGCCTCAAAAATATTATATATCAATATGAAAATGTGCTCTAAAAAAGTATAACTTCTTCAACTCAGATATGGTATTATTTTCATTATATATTCTAAAAATAACAATCTCCAAAATATATTCTAAGTGTAAAATATATACTTATGGTTGTATAATTAGTTTGCACAGTAAACCATAATTAGTGTATAATAGAATTCATAATCCCAAGAAACATTTTATCAAGTAGATAACCTAAAAGTATACATAAAATACAAAAGCAATATATGACTATACATGTATATCAGCTTTTAAAATTATTGTTATTGCTCTGTAAACAGCCATATTGAAAATGGAAAGCAATGCCTATTTTATATCAGACATACATTACATATTTACATATATACTTTTCCTTGGAATATTAAGCAAATGGTTTCCTACATAAAACTTTAGGAAGGAAAGGAATAATTTAAACTTGTAGAATACCTGGAGAGCTATAAATAATTTTGAGTGCAAAAATACCATTTTAGAAAATATAATTATTTTTCATAAAATTAATAGTTGCTCATTTAAAGAATATCAAAAGTACACATAATTTAAAATGTCAAGCAAAATTAAAAATAACCTCACTTATCATTGATTAAAAGTTACTGGAATGCCAGAGTGTTTCTTGCCAGTAAGAGAAAGTGTACCTGCAGGAGTGGGTATGTGGCCACCATGGAAAAGTGCTTCTCCGATCTCCTTCAAGAGAGCCTACTACAAGGTGCATACTAATAGTCCCTGCTTCCAGCCCTCTGGATTCACCACCACATTGGTGCACTGAGGCTATGCTCCCCTTGGGCTGTTCCCAGAAAATGATTGGACCATTCTTGTAGGATGCATGACTGCTCTAACTGAAACTTGGATTTGAGGATACTCCACAGGCTTAGATGAAACATTTTTGTAACTCCATTTCAGTCTGAGAATCTTCCTGCCCAATCATCCTTCCTTCCCCTTTCTTGTCACAGCTTCTAGACCTGCATCAGTCTAAAGGCTCTTCTTGCTGTCCTTTTACCTCCCATTTGCCATTCACAGATATTTCCCCAATAAATCACTTGCACATCTATTTCCATCATTGTGTCTGCTTTTTGGAGGAATCAAACTGATATGGAGTATCAGTACCTTAGAGAGGGTCTTTACCTTCCCAACAATCTTCATCATTCTTTCAAACAATTCCAATAAATTAATAGTAGAAATAAAAACAATATTCTCCCCATAAAAAAGAAAAAAAGTGGATTCCAGTCAAGTTCCCTAGCCCTCTTGTCCGATCACACACCTTTCCTAATTCCTCATACAATGAAATTCTGAAGTTGTAATTGCAAATAGACCATTATGTCTTTGTATTTACTTACTGCCCGCTTAAGAAAAGCTGTAGAATCTCAAGAGAAGGATGACTATATACAATTTCAGTGAGAATAATCTTCTGCATCTGTGAGTCAGGCTATGTTTGGTGGGAAAGTTATGAAGAATATTTTAATTTTCCTTCAGGTGGTCTCTTATCAGTAAAGAAAAGTCACAGCACCCACTTTAAGATTCACTTTCGTTCTTTCCACTGTTAAATGAGGTTTTTACGCAGTATGCCTAAGTTGCCCCCCACCCACCCACCCATAGCTAATAGTCTTAAGTTTGTAACTGGATCTCTCAGCAATTGTTTCTGTTTACAACATACCACCAACTGAAGAGAATCCTGATATCTAAAACTCAAATATTCAAATGGACCCCTTTCATAACGTTTCTTTCTATCCCTTGAATCATCTGAGGGGCTACTGGTGTTGTCAGAAAGGTAGATTTAATTAGAAATCTGGCAGCGACTTTTTGGAATTTGACTCTATGTCAAGTATTCCTGTGACAAGAATGCAAACCAAAACCTGAGAGCCTCTCATCCAAACCTTTGACTTTTATTGGCACAGAGGGTCAGCGGACTCCACTTACATTCATGACAACTAATCTGTCAGGTTTCATTTGAATTTTATTTCTCCTTACTTTTGATATATCTCAATTTTCCTTGAAATAACATGTCTTTTCTTTTGTAATTTTTATCTCCCATTCCCCTTCCCTCTCACCTTTTTGTTAACATGCACTGAGTAATTCTCTTCTCCTTTCTACACTAGGTATTACCCAGTGTTTACCAAAGAGATTATTTCAGCACACAGGTGACATCTGGCAATATCTTGAAATATTATTGGTTGTCACAACTTGGGGAGGGGATTTGCTGCTGGCTTCTAGTTAGTAGAGGTTCAGGTTGCTGTTAAACATACTGAAATGCATACTGAAAAACATACTGAAAATATTGGGATATTTGAAGTTAAATGGGTTTGTTTAGTTTAGGAGTTCTCAGAATATTTATTGTATTAATGTGTGTGTGATAAATATCAAAAAGAGTTTTAGAGAATATATTTCTTGTCTCCACAAAATTCTATCTCATCCCTTTATGTTATAAAGTAGATTCAGGGTGCAGTGTCCTCTGGCTGGTCTAAGTTGATCATGACCATCTTCTCTTTCTTGTTTCAGGATCAAAGAACTAAGTTAAGGAGTGTATGGCATTTCCTTTGGATAGGACTGCATTTACCAATGGACCTGTGATTCACCAAAATATAACAGTAAGTTTTCTGATGTCTTTTGTGATTTCTTTTTTTCATTCTGACAGATCTCTAGGAAGAGACATTATATTGTGTTCATTTTTGAAGATTGTTGTTCAGATATGTGAGACATTTCTTTGACTACTGGCCTGAGAATGAAGCTGAGAATTAGAGGAGGTTAGGGGAAGAGAAGTAAACCATAGTGAAGTGAACCAAAATAAATTATTTAGAATTAATTCAATCCTGAAACTTGTCTTTTCTTTGGACTTCCTAGTTATGTGTGATAATAAATTTCCCTATATTTAATTCTCTTTGATTTATGTTGACTGCTGAAAAATATTCTTACATTATGATGTAAAAGAGTTTTTGACGATTAAATAGTTTTGTTCAGAACACCAATTGATAGGACAAATTTTAGAAAATCTACCATGGAAAGAAAAGGATGGTTTATAGAATCAGTTTATCTGGCTTTAACTCCTTTATGATTAATTAGCAATTTACTTTGGCAGGTAATATAATCTATATATGCAATTCATATTCCTATTTTATAAAATTATGATAATAAAACTCCTCATATTAAAATGAAAATTGTTTAATCATAAGTAAGATAATATGTGTATTGAACTTACCATAGTACTTGACAGATGGTAGGTACTAAGTAAATTTTGCCTATTGTTATTATTTTACCATGATTAGATATTACTTAATATAATGTAAGATAAAAATTAAGTTGATCAGGGCATTAATCAAAATTATCAAGACAGTTTTTGTGTCCTTTAAATAGTATCTTTGTTCCACTGTTTTGCTGAATGCTTAATATATGTTGTACCTCATTTAATTATTACAACAACCCATCTTACCAATAGGAAAGTGAGTTCCATTAAAATTTTTAGCTTTTCCAAGGTCAGAAATCATTGTTTATTTTTTTTCTACTAAGTTTTAAAAAGAAAGGAAAAAAGTTTGAGAAAGTTTTTCATGTAGTGGATGACTAAGAAAACAGACAAATGCACTTAGTGACTCCTAGATAAAAACAAAATAACTTTAAAGAACAATGTTGGGACAATTGAAGACATTTGTGTACAGACTTTGTTAGAAAAGCAGTTAGATGATGGCATCGTATCAATGTTAAATATCTTGATTTTGATAATTATATTGTGGTGGTGTAATAGAGTCCTCATTCTTAGGAAATACATACTGAAGTACTAAGGAATAAGAGAGCACCATGTACCCGACATACTCAAATTGTTTAGGAAAAAAAGAAGAAAATATATATATATAAAATTCACAATCATGTATTGGGAGGGAGACAAAGAAAGAGACAGAAAAGGGGAGAGAAAAAGAGAGAGAGAGAGAGACATAGAGTTAGAGGGAGAAAATGATCATGATAAAACAAATGTGGAACATTTTAATTGATGAGTCTGAGCAAAGGATATATGAACTTGTGTACTGTTTTTCCAACTTTCCTCTAAGTCTAAAATTATATCACATAAATGATCATACACACACATGCATGCACTCACATATACTGATTTATTCTTGGTACCTGATTCTTATCTGTATAATGAAGATATCAGTGTCTTACTTTCTAGAGTTCTATACAAATTGATATAGTAATCTCTCTAAGCACATGTATAGAAATAGGAAATGTTTTACATTGTTATTTTACAATTAAACAAGGATCGAATATTTAAGTAACTTGCTGGAGAGGAGAGCATACTGCCAGAAATTAGTATGCTATGTGTCAGAACACATATCTTTTGATCCCAAAACTAGTAACATTATTTTAAAATTTAATTTGAAATCAATATAACTGTAGAGAAAAATAGTGATATGACTATCTGAAAAGCTTAATTTAATTATTTTGTAACTTTCTTGCACATTTTATTTGATTTCTACCTGTTTGTGTAATTCCAAATAGAATTGATAATGATAGTAAATGATAACTTAGATTTCTAAATATTTTAAGCACATATTAGTTTACTGGAGTTCATTTCTAATCAATTTATTAAAGGTGCTGCTAGCATTATTTTATACTTTGCTTCAGTTTATGGTTTTCATAAGAAAAAGAAACAAAAGAAAACAAAAATGAGAATCAGATAAAATTGAGCAACATAATCTAAAATTCTTTCGAATATGTCATCATGATTCCAAAAGAAAAGTTTAATGAAGATAAATATTTCAGGTAGAATTGTCTGTCATATATTTGGTAGGATAATTTTGTCCTAACTATAAAAATTCACTGCTGTAATTCACTAACATTCCATTAGCCTCTGAAGGAAAAAATATTTGAATCAGAGAAAAGTGATGAATATTAAATTTGTCAGTTTTGGGCCAAAAAAGAAACAAATTAAGGAAAACAAGGTCAGCCAAGTTGTAATTTACAGGTTTGATATAATTGAGACTTGAATATTCCTTACTTTGCTTATTAGTTATTTATGAAAGTGAATTATCCATTGTATGTCTCACAATCAATATAGAATATAAATGAAATAGATTATATCTCAGGAAATAAGGGAATATAGTTGTACATGTCGGCATGAATGGAAAACCTGCTGTATTCATACTTGGTCTTTCACATAAGATGGCGAAAACAATCCTGCTAAAAACAAGAATTTTTGATTTATAAAATATAAAACAAAAAAGGTCTATTTAAAACATTAGAAAGCTGCTTAAATGAGAAATCGGCAAAGGTTTTGGAGAAGTGAGAACATCAAAAAACTGAGCTGAAATTGTGCAGCTGCTTTACTTGTGGGGACATTTTTCAATTTTGGACAGAGGCAAACAAAACGATGTCTGGAATGAAAATTTAAGCTCTTCCTGACAAATATTCACAGTTCAAGGAAGTAGGGAAGGTTCATAGTGAACACAGTCTTCAAAGATTGCCAAGGGCTATGTCTCTGGAACAGAGGTGACCCTGAGGTGAATAGAACCTTTCCAAAATTGAAACCCAGACTTAAGCTAACTTTGGTCTAATTAAGGTGATTCAGTGCCACTTTATCAATTTGGAGCAGGAAATAATGAATCATTTCTGGGAAAAGAATATAACATCCAGATACTCCATAACATTATGTATACAATGATACTTAATTCAAATAAATGCTAGGTATTACAAAGAAACAGTACCATATGAATGAAAAGTGGAAGAAAATTAGAAAGAAAAGACAAACTTATAGGTGATCTATATATTGGAGTTAGTAGACAAGATTCTTAAACAACCATGATGCATATATTCAAAATATGCAATAATGGAGGACATAGATAATAATATGGAAAGTTTTAACAAAACTTGATTCTATAAAAAGAGATCAAGGAGAAGCACTTAAGGAATAGCAGAGTAAGGATCTCTTAAAATTGTCTCCTCCATAAAGGCAACGAGAATACTGGTAAAAAAAAAAATGAAAATGAGAATTGACATTTTCAGAACTCTTGAAATTAAGGTTTGCAACAATGGTAGCATTTATTTTTTAAAAATTGCTGAATCTGGGTAAGAACAGTCAGCTTTGTGGTGTTTTAACTTGTCCTATTACCACCCCAGTCCTGCTGTAGCGTTAAAAATTACTTCACAACCATAGTTATTGTGAAAAAGAACAGCCTACCCACTGGAGGGGCAGGCAGTATATGTTCACAACAGTCCCTCCCCACCACCACCCGCATAATGGTTACTCTTGACCTGTGGGGCAGATCTCTGGAAATGCTCCATTCACAGGGATTGTCTTTATTCGATCTGACTCAGCTCTATGCAAACAACCTGTTGTTTGCAGAAAACAATCAATGATTATTGTTTAATGTTGAATCTCCCTGAGTCAGCAATAACAGTAGAGGCTTACTAAAACACTTAAAAGGAAAAGCTGTGGCATAAGATGCCCATAGCAAGCTTTGTAAAGCTCCCATATATTCCTGAGAATGTAGAACGAAGCACACATTTGCTGGACTGTGTGTAGCAGGAAAAGTGTGACTTTTAACCCAATTAAACATGGACAAAAGATTTGAAAAAACAAACATTAAAAGATGCAAAGCATCCACACGTCATTAGGAAATTGCAAATTTAAAAAACAGATAACTACACACCCATTAGAGTGGCTGAAACCCATAGCACTGATAGCATCAAATGCTGGGGAAGATTAAAGCAACAAGAATTCTAATTCATTGCTAGTGGGAAGGAAAAATCGTACAGTCATTCTGGAAGGCAGTTTAGCAGTTTCTTACAAAACTAAACTCACTCTTACCATACACCAACTGTGCTCACTGTTTACCGAAATGAATTGAAAACATACACACAAACACCTGCACCCAAAGGTTTATAGCAGTTTAATTCTCAGAAATTAGAAGCAACCAAGACATCCTTTGGTAGGTGAATGGATAAACAAATTGTGGTACATCCATACAATGGAATATTATTGAAAGATAAAAGAAATAAGATATCAAGCCATGAAAATACATGGAGGAAGCTTAAGTGCATATTGCTATGTGAAAGAAGCCAGTCTGAAAAGGCCACACACTGTATTCTAGGTATACTACACTCCATAAAAGGCAAATTATAGAGCTCATTAAGAGCAGTGGTTGCTGTGGGTTGTCTGGGAATAGGTGGAGCACAGGGGATTTTAGGGCAGTGAAACTCTTCTATATGATATTATAATGGTAGGTACATATGTATTAGCCATGTTTTTTAGTTTCTCTATCTGATATTTTGACATCAGGGGACTCCCTTGACCAGAGAGGACCTGCTCTTCCCAGGGTTAGTGGATTCCTAGGGTTAGCAAGGGACTGTCTTGGGAACCTCCTTCATTTATGCAAAATAATCACTCCAGAGCCCATACCCTCGCCTGCCTTCTTGCTTATATGGGCACTTAGATTTGTGACACTAATTCCTTCTGCTAATATTCCCAAGGTCAGGCATCTAAAAATATAGACAATAGCAAGCTTGGAGAGGATATGTGGATTTTAAACAATTCTACATTGCTGATGGGATTATAAAATGGTACAACCACTTCGGAAAAGGTTGGCAGTTCTTCAAAATGTTAAAAATAGAGTTACCATACTACCTAGTAATCACACTCCTAGCTATACAGCCAGGAATATTGAAAATATATGCCTATTAAAAAACTTGTCCATGAATATTTATAACAGCATTGTTTATAATAGCCAAAAATGGAAATATACCAAATGTCCATCAACTGATAAATGAATAAACATAATATGGTATATCTAAACAGTAAAGTATTATTCAATATAGACATGAATTGCTGATATATGTTACAACATGAATTAACCTTTAGAGATGATATACAATGAATTGTACATTTTAAAAGAGTACATTTATGGTATGTTACTTACAGCTCAAAAACTGTTATTAAAAAAAAGAGGATCAAGTAAAATTTCTAGAACTGAAAAGTTGAATGACCAAAGTTAGATTTACAAGAAATTTATTAAAAGTTTTCCCCTTGAGATCAGGAATTAGATGATATCTGCAATTTCCTCCCACCTTTTTCTTTCAAAATTATAATGAGTTCTTTAAATTAGGCAGAAGAAATAAAAAGCATAAGGATTATAAAGAAATACATCTGTCACTGTTGTCACAAAACATGATTGTTTGCATAGGAATCTAAAATAATCTACAGTTAAACGATTAAAATAAGTGCAGATTTCATAAGGCAAAGCAGGGGAGGAATATAGGGGATTCAAAATAGGACAGAGAATGGAGAGGAAAATAAGAAAAATAAAGTAAGTTCATTAACTGTTATGTAAAATCAAGGAATAAATATAACATTTTAAGCTAACAGATTACCCAGTAAATGCTTAAGCAAATTTAAAAGACTAGCAAGCAACAGACTATTTGCTAAATTTAATGATGAACAAAAGAAACAAGAAGGGGGGAGAGAGGAGCAGATGTAAAAAGGCAACTTTATTAATAATCACAATAGGGAGCCTAGGCATACTGTCAAAAATTAATATGTGGAGATCTAAAAATATATTTAATATGTTTATATAAGTAACCATGAGAGCAAAGATATAAGTGGTACTAAATTTAGAAGTACAAAGAGTAAAGAAGAGACCACAAAATTCAGCTGTTTAATTTACATATATTATTTTAAGTTTGCTTTTTATACACATGTATGTATAGAAAATAGAAAAATAATATGGCAGAATTTAGAAAAACTTATAAGTCATGTCATGTGATATAAGTTCGTTTAACACATCAAACAAAACAAAATAATTTTTGCATTAACTTACAAAGTAAAATTTAACTGTATGCTGAATATGGGACACATCTGAAACAAAATAATGTGCATAAAAGTATGAGAAAGGATATATTAGGCGAATGTGAATTAAAAGGAAAGAGAGGGTATTATATTGATATTATGGAAGGTAGAATTGGACCCACAATAAGCATTTTTAAAAGTTCAAAAAGGACATTTTATATTAATGAGGTCCCTAATTAATCATGAAGTTATAATTATTAACAAATATAAAGCAAATACCAGCAGTGAATTGACAAGGCAGAAACTACAAGACATAAAAACTACAGAAGATATACTCTAAAACCATTCATCACTGAAAGAAACTCAGGTTCCTTGAGACACTAGTTGATTCTAGGTCTGGGAACAGAAATGGTCAAGTCTGGGATATATTCTCAGATGAGCAAACAAATTTTCAAAAACTAACAGAGTTGGTTCAAATGGATACAGCAGTCCCTTAATGAAGCCCTCACCATCGTTGAAGAACATTTGGAAAAATGAGAGATTAAAAATAGAAATAGTTATAATGGATCAACACACATAGAATATTGAGTTAAAATTAGTGACTCTATACGATACTTTAAAAAAACAAGAAAAATGGTATGTCACTATTTAAGGTGCTTATTAAAAGAACTCCTTAATTTGAAAAAATAAGTAAAATAGAAACCATTAAGCATTTATCCAGCCTTTCCAGTAGAAAATCTTTTGCAGTGTAACTGGATTCTTATGTCAAAGAAGCATCAAACTTCCTGTTGTGCTTTTATGTGTAATGATATGTGTAATGATTCCACACCCTTGGGGTATTTGGATCAAAGAGCACATAGTTATGAATTCTAGCTTAATTGTAAACTTGGGAAAACTCACTTAACAATTCATTCCCACAATCAGAGACTTCCCAGTTTTAACACTTTTCCTTTGTTCGGCAATTTTGTGTCAACTATTGTCCTTTCTTTCTTTAAGGGGAAAAAATTACAAAACGCTGGGGTGTCATAGACACCCAAAAGCTAACACCTTATCCAATTAACTGGCTTATTATTCTTCTATCTTATTGCTAAAGGTAATATGTTAGCAGGAAAATTCAACAATAAACATTTAAAGTATAACTAAATTTGGGAAGTTGAGAAATACTCTATCAGGATGTAAATGACGAAAATGCACTGGTACTTCTACTCTGAAGTTATTTTATTTTCACTAATATGAAAACAATAATCAAGACTATATTAATTTAAAAGTATTATGAATTCTCTTTTCACTCATGTCAATCGTTGATATTTTCCCAAATCACTGTTCACCTTAACTATTAGAAAAATAGCTCTATTTTTTAAAATTTTTATTGAAATATAGTTGATTTCAAAGTGATTCAGTTATACATATGTATATGTATATATTCTTTTTTTACATTCTTTTCCATTATAGGTTATTTCAAGATATTGAGTATAGTTCCCTTGGGGATTAAAATATACACTCTACTATATATAAAATAGATAACTGACAAGGACCTACTGAATAGCTTAATTTTTAAAAGCAGTGCACAATGGCTTGCAATACTTCTCAGGTAAAATCTGACTGAAATGGGCTTAAGATAAAGAAGGTATATTAGAATAATGTTCCCCACATACAGTGCTTCACTGTAATCATCAACTAGGAGAATCAATTTAATGGAAAGGAAAACACTTCGCCAAATTAAAAAGTAGTGAATATCAATCTAGTAAAAATAAGAAAGGCAAATCCATAGTGACAAAAGTTCAGTCAATCACCAGGCTTCCAATAGCTAATTTAGGACCAAGTCAGTGTGCACAGGAGTTTAATGAACCTTGAAGTAAGTCAGCATAGAATTGAGTAAAACTTGGAAAAACAGTGTTGAAATTAGCACACATGCTGGGGACATCAGTGGAGATTTCTAAGTTCTATGTGAAAAAGTTGTCGAGAGAAGATGGAAAACTGGATCTGAATGCATGGAAACTGAGATAAACCTCAACTTCCAAAATAATTCTGGCCTACCATCAGTTGACACATAACCTCCGCAGGCAAAAACTTGAATTTTGGTTGAAAACTTCAACCAGAATTACCATAAAATAAAATTCTTCCTTAAAAAAAATCAGTCATTTGCCTTCAAACTTCAGTTTTCTCCCATTAGGCCTCATAATATGACTGATTGTCAGTTGCCAAACTGAACTTGTAAAGGGAAATGAAAGTTGATCGTGTCAGGTATAAAACCACTATTTGGATAATATTCACATGTGAATCTTTAGTGACAATCTTCACCCTTGGCAAAACTGATTTAAGCAGCCTCTCTGTTCCATCTGGCGACACAAGTTCCAACTAACTTCTTTAGACTTCACCCCAACAGCCGCTTCTCTCATCCTGAACATTTCATATACTTCTGAGTATACCATATTGTTTGATTAGTTAGGGCTCCCTTCATTATCAGGGATTAAAAACAAGCTTGAACTAGCTTAGGCCAAAAAGGAAATAAGAGCATATTGAAGGATGGTCAGGGTTGATGTAAGGAGTCTGGGATAATTGGATATAATTGTTTTAACCCTGTTGGGACTGGTCTGTTTCCTGTAGTGTTGGCTTCTTTCTACAAGTCCACTTCCTTCTTGCATCTGTTTTGTTTTCTTCAACTGTGAGGCTAGAAATTTGGGGTTCCAGTGTGTATTTCTGCGCTCCCACATTCTCAACCTCATCTCCAGTGTGAAAGAGCTGTAAGGGAGGAAAACTTCTCCTTCTCTTCTAGATTCTTTGCCTGGCCTGATTATTAAATTGACACAATACAGATTAACAACAGAAAATAAAAACTTTCATTGTGTACATATGGGAATGCCAAAGTTGTGAGGCTCTCTGGCAGTCAGGAAATTGAAGCTTATATGTCATCCTGAGCTAAGGAGAAGGGAGTAGGGGTCTGCGACTTCAAAGGGGAAGAAAATAATTCACAGGAATATGGGAAGAGCAGATGTTTGGTAAACAAATGTTTGCCGTGGGCTTTCCTGGTGGCGCAGTGGTTGAGAATCTGCCTGCCAATGCAGAGGACACGGGTCCGAGCCCTGGTCTGGGAAGATCCCACATTCCACGGAGCAACTGGGCCCGTGAGCCACAACTACTGAGCCTGCGTGTCTGGAGCCTGTGCTCCGCAACAAGAGAGGCCGCGACAGTAAGAGGCTCGCGCACCGCGATGAAGAGTAGCCCCCGCTCGCCGCAACTAGAGAAAGCCCTTGCACAGAAACGAAGACCCAACACACCCCAAAATAAATAAATAAATTTATTTTTTAAAAGAAAAAGAAAGAAAATGTTTGTCGTGCTCTGCAGATAAGTCTTTCTGATGTAAAAAAAAAAAAAAAGTCATCTTTTGTAATAACTCTCCTCCTGATACAGGCTCCCTATCTAAAATCTTTTAGGCAGTTGAGGGGGAGGCAAAAAGCTCTTCTTGAGTCTGTTGGGCCTTGATTGTCAGTTCCATATAAGCCATATGCCAAAGTGGCACATTTTGGTGTGGCCTGTCCTGAATCCCATCAGAATCTCTCTTCTCATCATTCCAGCAAAATATCCCAGAGAAGAACTTTGATTTGAACTACCTTTGTGTGAAGGAATGACTCAGAGACAAAAGAATTGAGGAACGAGAACTCTGTTTACCAGAAATGCAAGGGTGTCAGACTTAGAAGGACTGAATAATTAAATAGAAAATGCAAAAGACATTTAAAGGGAAAAACACAATATTACCAGTTAGTCTATTCAGATTTGAAAAAATTTTTTTTCTCATGATTATCATATTTATAAAGGTATCAGCTTTGAAAAAGTCAATGATAAAATCGTTTTCCTTAGAGAATCAATAATTTGTAGGAAAATCTAAGGAATTAGTCTGGGGACAAAAGCAAAAACCCTGTTATTTTCGGTTTATCTCAGGGTACAAAATGCTCACCACTCACTTCCCACCAAAGGACTTGCTATCCACACTTGGCTAATGTTGGCAGGGATATGTGTTAGTTTTGTTCCCATAGTTCATACTTATCAAGTGGTTATCCCTAAAACATGTCCATTCCATAAGTTTGTTTTGTGATTTTATAAGCCAGTATCATTAATTTTATGCTTTATTTGACCAGTTTCATTTGCATAGATGTAACAAGAGGTGTTAATTCACAGAAATCTCCTTACTTTGATTAACATAACTAGAGCCATACATTTAAATAACAAAAATTCAACTGAGCAAATTTTAGAGATAAAATTGGCTTTATTAAACAATTTATGAATTGGGCAAAATCCCATGTAACAATAGAAAAGAACTCAGCTCTGTCAAGCTACAGAAAAGGAAAGTTTTCAAAGGCAGAGAAGGAGAGGAAAAAAAGGAAATTATTAGCAAGGAATGCATTGTTTTAGGCAAGGTCACCTTCCTAAGGGGAATGAAAAGGGTCTATCAGCAGATTTCCTCCATGCTGACCAGGAAATTCCAGGTTGGATGGTTAAAGGTCATATTCCTTGTGGGGGTGGGTGTTGAAATTGCAATTAGGTTAAGTATTAACTCTGGGTCTTCTGACCTGGGGTTTAGTACAAGTGACTCCTTTTTGGGCCTGCTGTCTCCTTTTTTAACACATATATTGTTATGGCTTAGAAGTTATTCCTGTACAGAGGCCTCACAGTTTCCCTAAGCTTATAACTCCATTGTAACTTCAGAAATATTTTCTTTTTATTGTTATTAGTTATTTACTGAGGTCAGGAACAAAGAACCATTCCATGTACCTCAGCTGGGCTATATACCATAGTATCTGTAATCTAAGGAACTCTAGAATAACTTATAGATAGATTTCTGTCTCATCATATGCTATCCTTTTACGGTGCTAGACCAGTCATATTGTGGATTAATTTGGGGAGGGGCTTTATGTTTTTCAATAGTTTGTCAGCATTTGGACTCATCCTTACTTCTTGACTTATTTTTTGTTTCCCAGGACATTTCTTCTTTTCCTTTTTTTCTTTTTCTTTTTTTAACATCTTTATTGTAGTATAATTGCTTTACAATGGTGTGTTAGTTTCTGCTTTATAACAAAGTGAATCAGCTATACGTATACATATATCCCCATATCTCTTCCCTCTTGCATCTCCTCCCACCCTCCCTATCCCACCCCTCTAGGTAGTCACAAAGCACCGAGCTGATCTCCCTGTGCTATGGGGCTGCTTCCCACTAGCTATCTGTTTTACATTTGGTAGTGTATATATGTCCATGCCACTCTCTCACTTTGTCACAGCTTACCCTTCCCCCTCCCCATATCCTCAAGTCCATTCTCTAGTAAATCTGTGTCTTTATTCCTATCCTGCCCCTAGGTTCTTAATAACCTTATTTTGTTTTAGATTCCATATATATGTGTTAGCATACAGTATTTGTTTTTCTCTTTCTGACTTCACTCTGTATTACAGACTCTAGGTCCATCCACCTCACTACAAATAACTCAATTTTGTTTCTTTCTATGGCTGAGTAATATTCCATTGTATATATGTGCCACATCTTCTTTATCCATTCATCTGTTGATGGACACTTAGGGTGCTTCCATGTCCTGGCTATTGTAAATAGAGCTGCAATGAACATTTTGGTACATGACTCTTTGAATTATGGTTTTCTCAGGGTATATGCCCAGTAGTGGAATTGCTGGGTCGTATGTAGTTCTATTTTTAGGTTTTTAAGGAACGTCCATACTGTTCTCCGTAGTGGCTGTATCAATTTACATTCCCACCAGCAGTGCAAGAGTGTTCCCTTTTCTCCACACCCTCTCCAGCATTTACTGTTTCTAGATTTTTTGATGATGGCCATTCTGACCGATGTGAGCTGATATCTCATTGTAGTTTTGATTTGCATTTCTCTAATGATTAATGGTGTTGAGCATTCTTTCATGTGTTTGTTGGCAATCTATATCTTCTTTGGAGAAATGTCTATTTAGGTTATGTGTTTCTTAATTAGCCTTCATAAAGTGTTTACATTTTGTTTTACACCTTATGTACTCACTATTTTAAGGAAATGGGCTTGCGTATATTTACCAAGTCCATTGTTTTCTTTTTTAATTTATTCTTTACTGAACAATAGTTGAATTACAATGTTGTGTTAATTACTGTTGTACAGCAGAGTGACTCAGTTATATACATATATACATTCTTTTTCACATTCTTTTCCATTATGGTTTGTCACAGGATATTGAGTATAGTTCCCTGTGCTATACAATAGGACCTTGCTGTTTATCCATTCTATATATACCAATTTGCATCTGCTAATCCCACACTCCCAGTCCATGCCTCCCCCAACTCCTCCCTCTTAGCAACCACCAGTCTCTTTGCTCTGTCCCTGATTCTATTTCTATTTCATAGATAGGTTCATTTGTGTCATATTTTAGATTCTACATTTAAGTGATAGCATATGATATTTGACTTTCTCTTTCTGACTTCACTTAGTATGATAATCCCTATTTGCTTCCATGTTGCTGAAAATGGCATTATTTCATTCCTTTTTAGGACTGAGTAGTATTCCATTGTATATATGTACCACATCTTTATCCATTCATCTGTTGATGGACATTTAGGTTGTTTCCATGTCTTGGCTATTGTGAATAGTGCTGCCATAAACACAGGGGTGCATGTATCTTTTTGAATTATAGTTTTGTCTGGGTATATGCCCAAGAGTGGGATTGCTGGATCATATGGTAATTCTGTTTTTAGTTTTCTGAGGACCCTCCATACTGTTTTCCACAGTGGCTGCACCAATTTTATTCCCACCAACAGTGTAGGAGGGTTCCCTTTTCTCCACACCCTCTCCAGCATTGGTTATTTGTAGACTTTTTAATGATGGCCATTCTGCAAGTCCATTGTTTTCTAATTCATTATTGACTTTGTTGTAAATTAGTCTCATATTTCCTGTGGGTTTATTTGTTTTATTTTCAAGCATCTTGAGTAGGACTTTATTTTTATTTACTCCCATAATAAATTAAAGGAAGTATATCTTCCAGTGGTGAAATATTTCCTGAATTCCGTAAGTTTTAATATTATGCATTCTCATTGCCATTTATTTCTGAATACTTGAGAGTTCAACTTTTACTATCTTTTCTTCCTTGATAATGATTGAGATTGTTTCACAGTTTCCTAGAATTTTAATCTGGGCAGGGAGAGATCTATCCCATTTGTTCTTAAGTTCTAGATTTAACAAATTTCATCAGAAAATAATTAACCTAATTTTAAATACTTGTGGAGACAGTAAGTTGAAACTTAACCTACACTCTGTATGCATTCTATATAAAAACATTTTACATGTGGGATCTACAGTAGTCAAAGTCATAGACACAGAGAGTAGCATGGATGTTACCAAGGGCTAGGGCCATGGGGAAATGGGGGAATGTTGGTCTAAGGATACGAAGTTTTAGTTATACAAGATGAATAAGTTGTGGAGATCTAATGTAGTATGCTGTAGGGGAGGAAAAATAATTTCCCATCTATCCTTCTAGGTTCTTGGCTAAGACACCCCTGTAACAAAAGAGAGAGTAACAGGAGAAAAGCATTTAATTTAACTTCATACACGTGGGAATCCCAAAGATACCAAGCTCTCTGACCGTCAGAGTGTTAAGATTTATATGCCATCCTGAGCCAAGGAGAAGCAGGGAGGGGTCTGGAACTTCAAAGGGGACTAAGACAATTCACAGGAAGATGGGAAGAGCATATGTTTGGTAAACATATGTCTGCCTGTTTGCTGTGCTATGTGGCTAAGTCCTTCTGATGCAAAAATAAAGTTATGTTTGCTAATATCTCTCTTCCTGGTACAGGTGCCTTATCTAAATTCTTTTAGGCAGTTAAGGGGTAGCTAAAAAGCTCTTCTTGAGTCTGTTGGGCCTTGATTGTCTTCAATTTGAAATAATCCATAATTCACATGCCAAAATGACACATTCTGAGACACCCTGCCCTGAACCCCATCAATATATATGCCTAGTACATTATATACATATTACATAGTATATATAGTATATAGTATAATATAATGTAATATATATGCATCATGCATATATATATACACATATGCAGTGTGTATGGTGACTATAATTAACAATACTGTACTGTATACTTGAAATTCAAAATTTGCTAAGATGATAGCTCTTAAGCATACTCATGACAAAAAAGAAACGAAAGTGGTAACTATGCAAGGTAATAGATATATTTATTAGCTTAATTGTGGTAATTATTTCACAATATTTACATGCATCAAAACATCAAGCTGTATATTTTAAATGTATGTAAATCTTATTTGTCAGTTATGCCTCAATGAAGCTGGCAAAACAGAAATCATCCTGTGTTAAGGTAATTTTAGTATATATAATTTAATATAGAATCCATATATTTGTGCTCATAAACTATATGTATGTACATATATATCATGTTATATTCAACTTTCTTCATTTGTACATCTAAAGGTCATCATCGCTTGTGCATCTAATAGACTTATCAGATTTACAAGTGTACAAAAGAAAATTATAAATCACACTCTCCGTTTCTTCAAGACTACTTCTTTCTCCAATTTTTCTTGTATACATGAATGCTAAGACTTTTCACCTAGTTTGTCAGGCCAAATCACTTAGTAGTTAATTTATTCATTTGTTTCTTCCACTATTACCCTATTTAATTCATTAAGAAGTCTTATTCATTCTATCTCAAATATAAATATGTACTGAGTCTGTTTCTCTCCATATCTCCTGTTACCTCCCTGGTTAAAACTATACTAATATTCACTAAGCTTATAACTGTAGCTTTCTAATTGGTTCCCCTCCCATTAATTCTCAGCATAGCAAACAGAATAGCCTTAAAAAAAAAAATTAGCAGCCCTACATTTTCCACCCTCTGCCAGTTACCATCCTCATTCCATATGCTTAAATTTATCCAGTTGCTTTTCATTGTTCCTTGAATAATATCCAAACATGTTGTTGTGGTCTATATAATATAGCTAATATCTATCTCTTAAAACTTCACTCTTCACTGTCCTCCTTAATACTGTGCTACAGCCACTCTGTCTGGCTTTTTGTTCTGTACAAAGCATGGCTTATTTCTACCATTGGGCTTTTACACATTTTTTCCCTGTGTCTGGAATTCTTCCCCACACAACCCCGGAATTTTATGTACCTAGCTGTATCTCATTATGGTTTGATAAAACAGTCCATCCTCAGAGAGGGCTTCCCTGACCGCTCTTTTTAGGTGAATTTCTCATTCAGTCTCTGAATGTATAATCCCCAATTAATTGATTCCTTTTATGTTATGTTCACTTTCTAAGTTACCTTATTAGAACTTAATACCATGAAGAAGAGGAACATTGTAGTCCTTGTTCACTACTCTATCCTCAGTACTTTGTGTGAAACATAAGGTAAAACAATAACTATTTGTTGAATGACTGCTATCTCTTCACACCAAATGATACCCTTCACTTCTCAGAAAACTGTGTCCCTGCTCACAAGAAGAGAGCTTGATCCCTTGATCCTTTCAACAGAAAATGCCCTCAATAGTTGGTCTACTAGCTTTAGGATGCCCTAGGTTTCTGCTGGATGATCATCAATGTTTGCCATTTCCCAGGCTTGTAAGCATAGTTAAGTGAGGAATGAAATACTCTAACCCAATTCAAAGCAATAACCTAAGATCTCAATTGTGGTCTTTAAAATACTATTCTTACTGGTAGATGGTTTTTGGTGTGATTGATCCTACATGAAATGATATAATTTTCTAAAGTGATATATTTTTCTTCCTTTTAGATAAAAACCCTCTCCCATACTTCTAATCAATAGGTCCCTCGTATTGTGCCTTAGGGCATTTAGTTTCTCTTCTATTCATTTAGTGGAATGGAAAGTATTACAACAGTTTTTAACATCTGCCTTCTTAGGGACTCTGAAAGACTTCAGTTAATTAGTTCAATTAAGTGATCTATTTTTGCTGCTGGAGAGTGGCTCTGAGGGCTAAGAATGAGAACAGACAATTCCTTAATTCCACTTAATTATAACATTTATTTCTCACATTTTCCTTTATAACAGCATAATGTTAGATTTTGCTTTTGGATCCAATCAAAGCTTATTATCTCCATCTTGCTGTAATAAAGTTATTATACCTTTCTGTATTATATGCTTCCTTGATATTTCCTTCTCTAGTTCTTGTTTTGTAAGCATTTTTGAAAAGTATTTTTTGCCATTTTTATTCTTCTTCAATGATTTTGAAATTACATATTCTTATTTCAATTCTGATCCCTCAAAAAATTGTGTGACATAATAAATGAATTTTTTTAAGGTACTAAGTAATGGGATAATTTTTGGGGGGGTAACATGTTACCTATATATAAAAACACAGATGCACTGTCTTTGATACTGTGCATCAATTTGTACCAAAAATAAAAATCATCCCAGTGAAAAAGAAAAATACTACCCCTCTGAACATAAATATACTACCTAGAATTTTTGCTGATATAATCAGAGATTTTTTTCATCCAAATTATTATTCTTACATATTAATGTGTTTTCTTTCAGTTATTTGAAGTAACATCTGAATGCTTTTATAGCCATGTTAAGGATTATTATTGAGAAAATTTTATTATTTTTTATCATCTCTACTTGTTTTATGATATGCCTTTTATTTTGATTATTTTCTTGATTTGAAGCATTGCCTTGGAGCCATTAATTATTTGATCAAAATCTCTTCTCTTTAAACTCTGTGGTTGTTAATCCATTGCCTTACCATATTTTAAATATCCTGCCCCCTTCCCCAGTGGTGATAATTTTAGGATTTATCTGATATACTTTAATGTCTAAAATTTCATTGGAATATGTCTTTGTTGTAGTTTCTTATTTTTTTAATTATTCATTAATTATTTCCATAGGAAGTTTTGAAATTTACTTTAGATCAAGAAAATTGTATCCTATCATTTCAATTTGGTAGATATTAAAACATTCCCAATAGGAGTGCAGTGTGCCCTATTCATAGAGTAGGCCCATATTACATCTCACAGGAATCCAGGTCCAGCTTGACACCTTCTCCCTTCTTGGGCATCATGGTTTACTGGTTCACTTCTTGCACCACAGCTTCTGGAACAATACCATTGTCCCTCTCTACTTTCAAAAGGATGCCCTGGGCTGCTACATGGTGCAAGAGGAGGCATCTCCTTACTCTGGCTAATGTCTGCCTGAAAGATCTGATTGTTACCTTGGAGAGATTGTGTTCTGAAAGATGTGGTGGAATACAAAGTCTTTCGAAGCTATGGAGTTTCCCTCAGGGAGTAACCAGTTAATTCCTTGGTGTGGTGCCTTGACAGGGATCCATGCCAGTGTTCCATTAGACTGGTATGATGCTGCCAAGTTTGTTACGAGATGGCTCTGAAGGCATGCACATAGTGGCAGTGAGCTTCCAACTCTTTTCTAGCCGTGCAACGCTCATCTCAGCAAACTTCACAACCTAAAGGAAAGCTCTTCATGGCAATCAAGGATCTTCTAGCAGTAGGAAAACAAAAGAATACTGAGAATTCACATGATGTCGCTCTCTTGTTTACTTCGAAAGCACTTTGGAATCTTGAAGATGAATCTCTAGCTGCCTGCAAGCAATTTATTGAAAACTGAGGACTGGCACTCTTCACTCAAGGCTTGGAGAACAACATAGCTGAAGTCAGAGAACTCTCTTCCAAGCTAGTGACTGAAGATGTAGTGAAGCATATCAGTAGTTTGCTTCACAGCAAAGAAGTGGGAGTCAGTTGTTTTGCTGCAGGCCTCATATACCATCTGATATCTGATTAACAGCCTTGAATATTCCATGATCTTCATAGGAGTGCTCTTTTCCAGGATCTGCATGGAAACATCCAGAAATGGCCAAGTTCAAGGTGTCATATGACAGCATTTGTGACCTACAGATACTTCTTGGTACTGATGCTGAAAACTCAGCTTCTGTGCACCAGAGCCAAATTGAATCTCAGAGACAGATTTTTGTGTGAAATAGAAAAGAATAGTTTTATTGCTTTGCCGGGCAAAGGGGGACACAGTTGGCTCGTGCCCTAGAAACTGTGTCCCAACCAGGGGGGATTTGGTGAGGAGGTTTATAGCAATGGTTCAAGGGCGGGGTTGCTGATAAGGATCAGGGTATGTGTAGAGCCTGCATTGCTTTAATCTGGCCACAGGTGGTCTCCTGATGAGCTTCTATGGTGCTCAAGGTTATCAAACTGTGAACTTCTCTCTGGAATGAAGAATGCTTCATCAAGTAGTGACATCTCCCAGTTGTTGGGAGTTTGAGTTCTGCAGAAGAGCTCAAAGATATTTTCATGTGTACTCGAGTCAGAACCAGGATCCTGCCCCAAGGCTGCGCTATTGTTTCTTGACTGCTCCTCCCTTGTCTCTGTATCCCCTCCCTTCCCTGACTAGCAGCCATTTGAACCTACCCTTTGGAACTCAGGCAAGGTCATGGAAGCTGAAGCCTAGTCCCAAGAAATGGGGACTACAGAAAGGCTTCCACGCCCAGGAGCCCCACAGGGTCCTGCTCAGTTTCAGTACTACTCTGGTCACTGTGGGCTATGTATCGTGTCTGCTGTAAAAACCCCAGCAAATACTGCAGCTATTGTGTGGCATCTGGGAGCACAGTGAGGCAAACCCCAAAGCGCAGGGGATCGCAGCCTTCATTCTAGATGACTTCAGAATTTACTTCAGCAATTTTCAGAAATACCCCTCTGTGTTGAATGATCTTATTAACCTAAGGGACTCCACAGATATATAACATAGGTAATACATATAGAGACAGCTTTAACAAAATATATAATGTATAAATATTACACACAGATATGTGTATGTGGTGTATATATATAATATTTTTTACTTCATAATTTTGGTTGTAAATGGTGGTACATTTATTTTAAAAATGATTTTATTAGTTATTTGTTGTTGCTTAACAAATTACCCCACAACTTAGAACTTAAAAGCAAAAACATATATTATCCCACATAGTTTCTGAGGGGTCAGAAGCCTGATATGGTATAACTGAGTCAAGTCAGATGATTCTGTCTCAGGATCTCTCAGGAGGTAGCCTTTACCTTGTTCAAGAGGGAGTCAATAATTTCAGCCCACAGTCAAGGTCGTGCACACCAGGACATGGTATCATTGGGAGCCATCTTGGAGGCTGGTTACTACAATTTCACACTTTAAACTCAAACTCAAAGTACAGTAAATCCCTCCTAATTACTGTTTACTAAAAATATTTAATAAATATATTTGGTTTGTCACCAGAAGAAAAAAGAAAACTATAGGCAATGGAGTCTATTAGAAAGTGCCTGGGTGGCAACCTGGGTTCCGCTGCTTCTTCCATTAGTAATTAACTGTGAAACTTTCAAAAAATTATCTGTTTGCGACACAGATTCCTCATCCATTTATTTATTCAACAAATATAAACTAAACACTTATGCATTACTCCAGATGTTGGGATACATTAGTATAAATATTCCTGCTCTTATGGAGATTACCTTCTAGTTGACTTCCAAATCAATATGTAGCTGTAAAAATCAGGTTAGAGATCTGTTTTCATAAAGACAAGTGAAAGTCTAGAAAAAGTTCCAAAGGCCTGGGTTTAAAGCCAGAAAGTAGGACACAGATAATTCCCAAATTGCAAAGTATAGAGCTAAAGGCAATCACAAAATCAAAATGTTTGGACTTCATTTACATGGAACAGCATTAGGGAAGAAGCTGAACATAGGGCAACCACCAGAGCAAAGGGGTTCAGGATTTGAAAATAGTAGAGCTTGAAGCAACTCCTCAAGTCTTTACTGAGTAGTCATATGTAATTTTTATTGGGGAATTTAAATTAAGCTCTGTGTGGGAAGGGAGCTGTTAAAGAAGCAATTCTAGCTTGATCAACGTACTAAGACTATGCTCCTGTTAATTGTACAGCAATATATTTCCCAGGATACATGGCAGGAGACACTAAGATAATGCTGTGTAATCACAGGGTTTTAGAAAATGTATCTTCTCACTGAGGCCAACACTTTTCCATATAATATTTCTGTACTGATTAACTAGGGGGGTTCACTAGGAATGAATCTTACTGGACCTCATATAAAGATGGCAATATTATGAAAGTTGAAGCAAATAAGGCAGGAACACTCCCCCAGCGTACAGGGATTTCTAGCATATTTCATGAATTTCTTTCATAGAGTGTTTTGTTACTGAACCAAACTTAGGTCTGCTTGTCCACTGGCAGTAAAGCCAGTCTGCTGACACCAGGTTGTGATGAAGGAAAGAGCAGTGTTTACTGTAAGGGGCCAGGTAAGGTCGGGGCAGCTAATGCTCAAAAAAACACAAGCTTCCCAGTGGTTTTCAGGAAAGCATTTTTAAAGGCAAGGTGAGTGAGGGGAGTTGCAGGGTATGTAATCAGCTGGTGCACAATTCTCTAATTGTTTGATGGTGAGTGTCATAGCTAGCAGTTAACATTATCAGTCCTCAAGCTCCAGTAGGCCTGGGGGCTATGTGCTCATGGTCATCAAGTCGTTAACTTCTTCCATTTGGTGGGGGTTTTAGCATCTGTAAAACAACTCAGGAAATGTGTATCAGGTACTGTTATCTAAGTACTGCAGAGAGGAACTAAAGATTCTGTGACCACTGTATGGCTGATTTACTGTTTAGATTGTTGCCAGTTCTCCTGGGCCGACTGCTACTTTTGTCACTACGGTGTTCACATGCTTTCAATCATTAATTCTTGAGCCAGGCTTGTGTGACTCAGGGGAGGCCTGGGAGACTACAGGTTTCCACAAACAAGAGGCAGGCAGAGGACATGGGGGGAGGAAAGGCCCCACAGGGTCCTGCTTAGTTACATTTTGTTGATCTTTTTTTGTTTGTTTGTTTGTTTGAAGGGGGAGGGGAAGATTTAAAGAACTCCTAGATTTTATTGCATAGTCAGTATGTGCAGGAATCCTTGTGAGTATGTGTAGGGGGAGGGGCTCATATTTGTGTGAAAAGGAGTGTTCTGAGCAGAGTAATATGTATGTTCTCAGCTGAGGGTGTCTTTAATTTCTCAATTAAATACTTCATTTAAACATCAAAAAATGGCAAGCAGAAGTTGGAAAGGCTTCTGGAAGTTTAGTACAAGAGTACTCTAAATTCATCTTTACTGCTGGTTGAACAGAAAGAATCAGGAGAACAGGAATCTGGAGGGTGGTGCAGAAGGATCCAGGGGTTTGCATTTCTGGGAATATCCTGCCATCTGTACAGCCTGTAATCAAATAAGGCACAGCTAGTGAACAGGGCTCAGGCACTGGGAGCCTAAGTATTGCAATATCATTGTGAAATACAACAAAAGCATAGGGTCACACTGGGTCCCTAGAGATCAGGGATTGCTTTGAGGGTATAGTGGAACTATTCGCAGAGTTGCTGGACTACAATGGATATTACTTCTCTTGATCTCAAAAGCTAGATAGAAATTTTAGCATAGATTCTCATAAGATGGGATTAGATTACTGCAGTATCCAAACCAAGAGGGGAAACACAGAAATAGGAAAGCATAATAAGATAAAGAACCAAAGACTGGGGCCTTGAGAGATTTCCATAGCTCTTGGGGGTATACAGATACCTTGTCAAGAGCATTAAGACAGCTTAGGTATACAGTCTTTAGGTAATAGGAGCCATAAAAAATACTCTTTTATTGTCGTTGTTTTTAAATTGCTGTCTCATTATATGTAGACAAACACTTTTTTGGAATTTTTTTAATTATATAAATATTCCTTGAAGTAAGTTCCTAATACTATATATGTATTCGTTATAAATGAGAATTAAATAGGTTAACATACGTGGTTGTATTACTTTGAAATGTTTAGGGCAAAAATGAAATAAATTGGGATTAAAATATAAATATCGATGGACTTCCCTGGTGGTGCAGCGGTTAAGAATCTTCCTGCCAATGCAGGGGACACGGGTTCAATCCCTGGTCCAGGAAGATCCCACATGCCGCGGAGCAACTAAGCCCATGCGCCATAACTACTGAGCCTGCACTCTAGAGCCCATGAGCCACAACTACTGAGCCCGCGTGCCTAGAGCCCGCGCTCCGCAACAAGATAAACCACCCCAATGAGGAGCCTGTGCCCCGCAACAAAGAGTAGCGCCTGCTCGCTGCAACTAGAGAAAGCCTGCGTACAGCAATGAAGAGCCAATGCAGCCAAAAATAAATAAATATTTTTTTAAAATTGCCATCTCTCAAACCACTAAAAAAAAAAAAAGTTAAAAAAATACAAATATTGAAAAAAATATATATATAAATATTGATACTTGATTTAATACTTGTATTATGAACTAAAGGAAAAAGAATTCCTAAGAATTAGCATTGATATTTCAAATTTTTGCAATATGATATCAGTAAGTTGAATAAAGAAGGAAAAGAAATTTTGAAAGTGCTGACCCACTGATTTAAAAGAATGTGTGGCAGAAGTTGAAATAAACAAGGAAGTAGCTATTCCTAATGTTTCTGTTATCTTCTACGCAGTAAGTACTCCCAAATGTCCATTTTTTTTTTCCATTCTCTCTTCTGTGCGTCTTATTCTCTTATAATTAACTATTTGCCATCTGCTTTGGGCATTCTCATTGACATAGGTACCTGAAATCCAGTGTCTCAACTGCACTCAAACATTTCTATTTCTTTGTGAACATCCAGAATGGATGTTTGTTTCTTTAAGGAGTAAGAATTTTGCAGTGTTTGCAGTGCGTGATCCTGCTGTAAAATGTCTTGATTGTGATATTGTTTATGAGAGGATATATTGCAGAGGGGTCTCTGAAGTTTGATAGCCCAGGTTCGCTTGAAGTTCACCACTTTCTTCACATAGCAGAGGTCCTTGTTTGCTGATATATTTTCTAATTTCTCAAGTAATAACGTATGTGTCAAGAGAACAAAACAAGTCAAAATAAAATCATAGAAATGAAAATAGTGACTCATACATGTTAGGCCTTCAGCAAAATATGTAATTAAGGAAATGAATGAATGGAACTAAATCCTTTGTAAACTGATAATGAGATATATTCAATGGAAAGTGTCACTTTTCCTCAAAAAGTTAAAAAAGAAAGTATCAGATTTCTTCCCCTTAATATTTTCAGTTGCAAAATAGCATAAGTAACCTAGTAGAGACTAATGTATTGCACATTTGACAACTGTCAGAATTTTGACCTCTGTAGGGGTCATATGATCCTAATCAGCCTAATCTAGATGATAAATGTTAAAAGCTGGTATTTCAATGAAATGAACATAGTCTGAAGCCATTCTGGAACAGAAAGTGTGCTGTTCATTTTATTTTCCCAAATGATTATGTTATCACAATATGATTTACTAACAAATCCTTTTCTCTCCCTGCTGATTTGAAATCTAAATATCAAGAAAAATTTCATATATATGTCTATAACTTTCTGGCTCACAATTCTTTTCCATTGCTTGCCCTACTAGTCTCTATGCCAGAACTATAACATTGTAATTACTATATCTGTCATATTTTAGTACGTGGGGGAACAAGTTTCTTTTGATTTCACTTTTTTGTAAAAAATTATTCTATTCAAAGTTTTATTCTTCCTGCTGAATATAAAACTATTTTAAAGTTTCATTAAATAAGTACTTATATTAGAATTGTATTTATTTATATATTATATTAATTTGCATAGAATTAACATCTTACTAATTTTGGGTTTCCTGTTAGGGAGTCAGTCAGGTCCTATTTTGTGTCTCTCAAAAAATTTGTGTAGCTTCCTTTATATTGGTGATTCTAACTAGTTTGTTTTTATGATATTGTTCATTACAATTGTTTTTATGAATTAGGTCTTGCTTTCTGTTGCATTTTTTTCAGGATAATTTAGATATCTAGGGAAGCTATACTTTTCATATATTTGTTTTATAACTACCCATTTTACTTTCATGTTAGATAGCATAATTGTTTTCAGTGGATTCTCCCCAGGTTTCAAGTAGATAGTCATGTCATCTTCAAATCATAAATGTTTTTGCCATTTCTTTTTTTAAATTATAGGTCTTATTTCCTCTTCATGATTTATTATATTGTATATAAAATCCATAGTTATGAATTGCAGTGATGATAGTGAACATATTTAAATGGAATGCTGTGTTTCACTGAGAGGTTTTGATTTCAAATAATTACTCTGAAATAAATTAAGACTTTTCAGATCATGTATTTTTGAATTTACCTTATTAACATGGAATGTTACATTAATAGAATTCTTCATATTGCAGAACCATCCTTTGATACCTTTTTTTATATGGCTCCTCTTCACATAATAGACAATATAGCCTCCCTCACTTTTTCAAGATTTACCACCTTTATCATGAGTATTTGAGTAAAAAAAGTCCATGTTTTATTTCCACTCAGAAATTAGTCCATACTCTAGTATATTTCATTGTTTTCTGGCTCCTAAGCAGTATTCTTAACTTCTGTGGCTGCTCTTTTCTCTTCTTCCTATGAGAGTCCGAGCAAGAAATACAGATTTTATTTTCATTTACTCAAAACATTGCCAACAAAAGTTGTTGTGCATAACACTCTCTAAAAGATTTCAAATTCACAATCAGAATTTTCTTTATTTTCAGAAACGATCTGCCATAGTCAGTTTTTCGATGATTATATGTCTCCTTAGACTGTTTACTTTCATTTCTGTGACCTCTATTTCCTACTATTGTCTTTTTCATAATTCAAATCACAATTTGCCATACAGATAGTGCTATGTAGTAGGCATATTTTGCTAATAATTATATGTTGGCTTTAAAAAGTATGAATTCACAAATAAAATTAGAACGTCACTTTTGTTTTTTAACTCTAAAATGTTTGTCAGGTTAATTCTGGCTTCATAAAACATTTTTGGAAAATTTTACATTATCCTTTATAAGCTTGAAGGTTTTATATTAAATTTTCTTTCTTACACGTTCAGTGGAATTAATCCTTCAAGCTACAGGATATGGCATCTTTTTGGTTATTTGCTATTCCTTAGCAAAATTCTGTAATTATTGTAATTTAATTCACATCTGGCCCTTATTCTGTTTTAGTTTTTCGCAAATATCTTTCTCTTCAAGTTTGGTTGGTATCCTTCTAGGAGCTTTACCTATCTTTCTTTCTTCCTCTCTCTCTCTCTCTCTCTCTCTCTCTCTCTCTGTCTCTCTATCATTTGTTTATTTTCCTGTTATATAGTTTGTCTTTCAAGTTAGATTGGACAGTTCTATTTGAATCGCCTCCAGTGTTTACCGTTCGTTATTTTATTATACAACTTTGTGTATACATGGGTAGTTTATACTTTTCAATTGAGCATGTTATTCATGCATCACTCATATAACATGTATCAATCATGTTGCATCTTCACATTATTTAGATGATGTATATTCGTACATAAATTAATAGATAAGCATATATCATTAATAAACAAAATACATGCATTACATACATTTATAATAAATACATATTTATTTTTGTATAACAATATATGAAACAATTTATATTAAACTACACACACACACACACACACACACACACACACACACACAGCATTATCTTGGCCTCCCCTACAATCTTACCTATGTCAATCACAGTGACATGTTAATTTTGACATATTTTGAGAGACCACTTTTGCATATTTCTAGTGATAACACAAATTTTATGATATGCATAAATACTTTTAATAATAGTATTGGCATATCAATTATATTTAAGGGAGGTTAGGGAAATTAGCTATGCTCAAGTATCTTTCTATTCATAGTTAGTTTCTTTTCTTCTCTTTTCTTTTTGTTTTTTTTGGGGTTTTTTTGGCTGTGCCGCATGGCTTGTGGGATCTTAGTTCCCCAACCAGGAGACCAAGACCAGGGATTGAACCCAGGCCCTTGGCAGCAAAAGTACAGAGTCCTAACCACTGGACTGCCAGGGAATTCCCCTCAAGTTTCTTTTTAACAATATGAATTTTGGCACTGCCTTTTAGTTTACCCACCACGTATCAAGTCTTAACTTACTCTTTATGTAACAATTAATGTATTGCTGCTTTGAGATGTGAACTCTTTGATGTTTACAAATGGATGACTATCTACTGTAACTACAGCTGAGTGTCCGGTATGAATAGTGTCTTGAGTTTCCCTGGAGATTATCAATATTTGATTTCTTATTAACTTAAACATGGAATGTAGTATGTGCTTATGTACTGGGTATTCAGTGTATGTATAACTGAGAAGGATTTGTACCACTTTGCATACAGAAAAGCATTTTCTCAGCTACATAGTGATACAGTACGGGGAAGACGTTAAAAAAACCTTGCAGGCACAAATTATTGGAACCTGTTTGGTCAGCAAAGATGTTATGCAGTCTCATGAAAACAAACTGCTGAAAAATGTCTTGTGCTTTCCTGTTTTAGAGTTACCTGAAAACATGGCATAGCCAAAATTGCATTAACTATGGATAGAGTCCTGTTTTGAAATGTAATTGGAAATTTGGCTGGAAGTTTTTTACAAGAGTATTTATAATAAATAGAGTCTAAAATTATACCATCCATAAAGGTTTGGTCAGAGAAATTGTTATATTGATTTTATGATGCCTTCAACAAATTAAACTTGTTTTCCTAATGCATGTACTGTTTAGAAAAATATTCATATATATCCTTATTAAATGTTTGTTGCTAGATTAATTCCATCATAATTCTCTTGTTTTATTAATAATTAGCTTCAAATGATATTTTTTTCAAAATATTTTGAAAGCTACTCCAATATCTTGGTTTAAATAAGTAATAGGGACATATGAAAGGACTTACTTAGTCAACCTTAACTCTTGCCTTTGTGCCAGCCTCTGGGTTAAGAGAAACTCTTTCGGAGGCATTGAAAGGCCAAATAAAGGAATAGTCATGAGCATTTGGCTTAAAAAATAAGGGGAAAACTTGTCCTAGATGAGCTGCCTCAATATCTGCAGAATATGCTGCTGTGTCAGGCAAATGAGTCAAAAGACATTTGACTGAATACTTAAAGTACAAAAAGAATTAGAAGGTAGGCAACGTAGATTCTAGTTCCTGCCCTGGCCTCGTTACTTACTAACAAGAGATTTTACCTATAAAATGAGATTTATGCTATCCTTTCCATCAGATAGCGAGATTATCATATGTGAGATGATATATGTGAAAGTGCTTCGTAATACTAGCTAAATAATATATACTGTCATTAATGAATTTTGCCTCATTTGATATGTCAGCTACCTTTATATATGACCTCATTTAATCCTTACACCAACACTATGGTGATTATATTTTTATTAGTATTTTGATACTGAGGAAAATGAAGCTTAAAAGTGGTTAAGTAACCGGCCCAGGTTTACACAGCAGAGATAGTAGAGCTGGAGTTTGATATGCAGATACGTCCATTATGCCAGACTGTTTCCAACATAAAGCTATTAAGAATCATTTTAATTAATGGTAAATAGATAAAGTAGACTTAATGTATATCTAAATTTTATTCTAGCTCCAGTATTCTGTGCTTCTAACTAGTGTATTTCTCAGTATACCTGTCAGAAGATTTTTGAACCTCATGTAAATTTATGAGAACTTATAAATGCCTAGTACTGTTCTGGGAACATTCCTGTCATAATCTAAAATAGAGATAAAAGCATAAAAGGATAACCAGGAAAAGAAGGAGAGAGAAGAGGGATTGCTCTGAGAACTTGTAAAAAATGGTATTAGCTTAGACAACAGTGTCAGGAATTAACAGTAATGTCTAAAGAGAAATGTTTTCAAGCAACATATGAGTTAATTAAAAGGAAAGTATTCCAAATGATTGTGATTCCCTATTGAACAGTCTCTGAAAGTAAAGCATCAGAAACACACTGCATATTAACACTATGATTAACACCTTATTGAATTTAACAAGGTTTGCTATGATAAGGATAAGAATACTGCTTTACACTTCATAGGACTTTACAATTTTACTTATCATTTATAAGAATCTGATCTCATTAAATTTATCCTCAAGTTTTACCTGGAGCCTAGTTATGATGACTGAAATCTGACTAAGGCTGAAGGGAAAGCATCTTATGTCTGTTGAACAATCACTACATACTAGGCACCCTCTATTCCACACACCTCATCTCATTTAAGATTCACAGCGGCCCCAAATGCAGATTTTATCATAATCATTCCACTATTGCTGATGAGGCTCAAGAGCTTTAAGAGGATACAAAATAAAAAACTAATATGTTTCTGAACCAGTACTTGAATCTTCTAAATCTATTATTTATCTTAAAATATTTACTTATTCAGGAAAGGTTGTCATGGACTACCTACCTCATCCCCACCAAAAGCATATTATAAAACCATTATCAAGTGAGTAAAATGAAAATACAACTTAAACTGGAGTTACATAAAGCTTAAATTACTGCAGCTTTAACTGGAGTTACATAAAGCTTAAATTACTGCAGCTTCTTGTGCCTCTTCCATGGTGTTAATAAGCACAGTAAATTTCTGGTATTTCACTTTCAGAGATTCATTGGAAAATTGCATTCTGTTGGAATTCCATCCATTTACTTAACTCATATACTTCCTGAAAATTTTTTTCTCTGGTCATTTATTACTCAGTCTTAAAGTCTTATCCTCAGCTAATACATACTGAAGATGATGATGAGGTTGATGAAGATGATGATGATAGGAGTGATAGCGATGACAGAAGTCTTACTATGTACCAGACACGAGGAAATTTTGTATTTCAAGAGGGAAAAAACACATACTTGGTCTCACAATTATACTCTGTTTTGCTGGTAAAAGTAGGTTTGAAGTTGAATGCCTGTGTTGTTTTATACTCATATGTTAAATGATGGTGTTTAATTAGTTTCCCAAATTTATTTTCCTGCTGATGTTTAGTTGAGGGACCAAAACTCAAGAAACCAAGTCTAGAGAAAGATGGCAATGCAATCCTTTTTTCTTTTCTTTTTTTTTGTTTTTAGTCTTCAGGCAGAGATACACTATTTCATTTTATTGCACTGGAGCTCTTTCCTAACTTTATTTAATTGCACCCAAGTTCTCTCAGGATATAATAAAAGTAGGAAATTTTAAGTTTAACCTTTTATTAAAAATGTCTTCATTTCATTTAAAAAAAAATCATGGTCATCTTGTGATTGAGAAGTTGCTAAAAATGTCTGAGAGACTGGTGCTTCAGTCCCACAAGATGTCCACTTGAATGAGAGCCCAGAAAACCTTCTGTGTGTGCATGTGTGCGTGTTGTGGGGGGGTGGTTGGTGGAGAGAACATCCTCAGGGAAGGAAGAATCCAAGTCATAGGTACAGTCCAAGTTTACTGAAGAAGGACTAGAAGAGAGGAGAAGATCTGAATTACGGAAAAGGTCTTTCACTCGTTCCTTTACCCGTATGTCTCCATGAAGTAGCCTGAAAGTGTGAGCTTTCCATGAAGTGAAATTGAAAACTCTATTTTACTCTGTGAATGCAGTTGTATATTCATGTAACATTTGGCTGCAAGTAGTCAACAGCCAGCTTAATCACAAAGGGTTTAACAATGGAATAATGCATGGTCAGGAAACACAACTAAACCCCATGAGGGATTGAAACCAGGAATTTGCATGTGAAGAACTCAGTTTATTATCATATCATTCTTCTCAGTGAAGCCTTGTTTCTTAGCTCTTGTATTTCTCTGAGTGTCGGTTTCATTCTTTTTACTCCTATAGTTTATTTACTTTAAGAATATTATCGTACATAATTTTGTACATATTATTAAAAGCCAGCCTCAGCCCAAACTTTCCATAATTTTATACCTGTCCTTTAAATGAGAGGTTCCCCTGATCAGTCTATATGACCAAACTCTGTCCCATAATTCTCTATCCCCTTCCTTTGTCTTAATGATCATATAGCTACCTCACATATTACATATTCATTTTATTTAAAAAATTTTCTCTCACCCTCACCAGACTAGAAGCCCCTGGGGAGCACATACATTATCTGTTTTGCTTCCCAGAGTCTAATATAATGCCTGTCAAGAGGTAAATATGCAGTACATGTATGTTCAGCGAATGCCAGACAAATCTCAAAGTCCAGTCACACACACGAAAATAACTGACCTGTAAACTAAGTAAATAGATACAGAATAGGTGAGCTCATGTGTGAGAGAGAGAGCATATAAAAGGCTCCCAAATACAGACTGCCTGGAAGTAAGTATTGCTAACAGGGGAAAAGCCCGACTGGCTGTCCTCCTTTTCCTTTCAGACTCAAAAAGATCATTACCAAGACCGTAATCAGCCTCTTCTCAGTAAATTAAGATTCTGCTGTCACTCCACTTCTTGGGAGAATATCCAGGGGAAGTGAAGGAGTGTGCAGCCAAGCCAAACCTCGCCCCCGTGATTTCTCTCCATATATCGAGTTGGCCAAAAAGTTCGTTCGGGTTTTTCCGTGAGATGCAACCACTATCATTTAATATATGAGTATAAAAGGACACAGACATTCAACTTCAAACCTACTTTTACCAACAAAACACATTATCATTGTGAGACCAGGTGTGTCTGTTTTGTCCCTCTTGAAATAAAAATCTCCTCGTGTCTGGTACATAGTAAGATGTTTTTACCCACTTTCTCCTTTTTTGAAATCACTTCAGATATTAAACTATCAGGATTTGGAGTTAGATAGAAGTGTGTTAAATTTTTTACCACTATGGACTGTTAGCTTAATGAGGCATTTAATCTCCCCAAATGACAATAATAGTACATTCCTGGGAGTTGTCACATGGAATAAAGAAGATAACGAATTTAACCATGCCTTATACTCTTCAGAGCCCTCCAGAGTGGCATCTTGTAATTCTCTGTAACAACAGCCCTCACCTCACTCAGATCAGCACATTTTCTCAGATGCCCCTTTCCTATCACATTACTTGTTATTCCCTGCCTTGGGTGGCCTATTTTATGTGGCTGTAGAGAAAAGAGTGTTGCAAAATAGATGCAGTATAGTCCATTGAAGGTCAAAGATAGATAGGTAGGTAGGTAGGTATGTAGGTAGATAGATAGGTAGGTAGGTAGATAGATAAATAGATTGATTGATTGATAGAATCAGTAGATTTCAGTTTCAATATTCATTACCTTAAGTTTCTAAGAGTATGAGTCAGCCAGTAAAATGTGGCTCTTGAGAAAGTGATACAGCCAAGTACCTCATAGAGTTCGTTGTGAATGTTAGATGAATACATTTATGTAAAGGGATCAGTTGGCGTTAGCTATTACTATTATAACTCTAGTGTATTTCCTCCACAGTCCTTTGGCTCCTCTGTCTGTAGTTGGGTACTGATGATGTCCTGAAATCACCTTCTAGGTGGCATTGTTGTTTTGAGGTTTGGGTGGGTTCACAAGAAATGTAGGAGTCAATATAGTGCAGAGATAAATATAGGGAACCAAGTGCCAGCCTGCCTTGATTTGTACTACTAGCTACTGAGTGATCTTGGATGAGTCGCCTCTCTGACCCTTGTTTTCTTCATGGGTAAAATGGGCTTATTCAGAATGCCTATCTCCTGGGTTATTGATAAAGCACTCACACAGTGCCCAACAAACAGTAAATGTTAGTCATTGATACTACTCCTTTTGTTGTTGTTGATGTTGTAATAGTTTAAAAAAACACACTTTGTTGTGAAATAGTGTTTATAATCAGATGTTTTTGTAAAGCCCTCTGTGATACCCCTCCTGTAACAAAAAAAAGTTAAAAAAAAAAATCTGATTTTAGATTGCCTAGAATGTTATTTCTCTTGTTCTATTCCAAAAATTCCACAGCTAGGAGTTCCTTTGAATAACAAGCATTCCTTTTCAAATAAGATGTTCTGAATTGGGAGATTGTTGGCCTTCCATAGTCATAAGAACTAATTCAATCAGCCTTCTTTCTTTTGAGTCTACCTGAGATCAATTTCACTGAGAAACTGAACTATTAAAGTAGAAGAATAACTAGATCATGGATTACTCTAGTGTCATGTATCAATCCACCCCCTTTAGGTTTATGATACGGTAAAATCAGTGGGAACTTGGAAGCTTACAAGGAAAAGCACAGGTATAGAACCTGGTAATTTTTTCCTAAGATTAGTCCTCTGCCTAGGAAACAAAGAAAAATCTTCTCTTTATCCTTTTAACTTTATTCAGGAGAGGCCACAACAGTGAGAGGCCCGCGTACCGTAAAAAAAAAAAAAAAAAAAAAAAGAAGTATGGTAAGCCTTTTGTTGAAAGAAGTGTACTTCCTGCTTTTAATCTAGAATGAAGAAAAGGAAAATAGAGGAAAATGGAATTAAGTTTGTGATGGTGAGATGAGGAAACTAATGTGTTAGATTTTCCCAGTGAAAGTAGAGAATGTGCTGGAGGGTACCTGGGAGGCTTCAGGAGCAAAGAAAAGGTATGAAATTGCGATTAGCAGTGATGGTCAAACTTTTTCTGTTAAAAACCAGATGGTAAATAGTTTTAGCTTTGTGGGCCATGCAATCTTTGTTACAACTTCTCAACTTTGTCATTTTAGGGCAAAAGTGATCATAGACGATAAAATGAATTGGTGTATCTATGTTCTAAAAAACTTTATTTACAAAAACTGGCAATGGTATAATTGGGCCTGCTTGCTGTAGTTTGCTGAACCCTGTTGTTAAAGACTGGGGAAATAAGTCTATTAGAGAAATATAATAGTGGAATAGCTGCACAGTCTTAGTGTAAATTTAAAGTTAGAAATCAGTCATTTAAATCAGTGAAATTAGTTGTGCAATTTCTTCTACAACAGTTTTCATATTCTCCGGTAGAAAAATAAAATAGACATATAGAAGATAGAGTATATAATTGGTAGTTCATCAAGAGTATAAACTAAAAGGAGACTGAGACAATTAATTGAGTGCATTTAAAGAGAAGTGATCATAAAGATAAGTCATAGAAACACATCTAGGAAAGGAGAAAGCCCATTAGGGCTAGTAGCTGGTGACAAGGGTGGGAATGGTCATGGAAGGTAGCTCTTTTTTTTTTTTTTTTTTTTTTTTTTTTGCAGTATGCGGGCCTCTCACTGTTGTGGCCTCTCCCATTGCAGAGCACAGGCTCCAGACGCGCAGGCTCAGCGGCCATGGCTCACGGGCCTAGCCGCTCTGCGGCATGTGGGATCTTCCCGGACTGGGGCACGAACCCGTGTCCCCTACATCGTCAGGCGGAGTCTCAACCACTTAGCCACCAGGGAAGCCTGGAAGGTAGCTCTTGATGGGGTCAAAGACTTTTGGCATTGAGGTGCTTGGACAAGTTATCTGGAAATATTTAGTGTCTCAGAGACTGGAATATTTGAGAGGAAGTGATGGCTAATTCAGATTATGACTATGTTAAGAATTGATTGAGGTGGAATTGAAAATATTGCCGATAAAGAGATAAAATAAATGAGATATCTGGATTAGCATATTTTATACATGTGAATATTTAAATTTCTAGACTAGAGTTGGGGTAGGGAGGAAGTTAATAAGCCAGAAACTGAGATCTTCCAAGAGGAAAGAGCTGTGGTATAGTGTTGGTAGATAACGGTAGTCAGCCTGAGAGAAAGGATTCACTGTGTTGTTGGATGACATGAGCTTCAAATAAGCAATGACTATTTAGGAAGGAGAGGTTTTTATGATTTATGTGTGCCCATGGGGAAAAAGGACTTGTGCAATAGAAACAACCAGTGAAAGTGAAGAAGGGAATTTGTACAGGTATGCCTAGCCTCAAAGCTCATGCTCTTAAGAACTATAACATTAAACGTGTTTTTGTCTCCACACTGCATGTCCTCATTAGGAAGTAACTGTTTTCCTTCAAAGGTACACAAAACAATCAGGTCCCTGAGGGAACCTCATAAAAATGTGAACTAAAGATTTTAATAACAAGTAATGCAGAATTAAACTATCATAGAAACAATTCATTCACTAAGGAAAATGTAACATAAACTTCTAATTTCAGAAGCCAGAATCTTCTTATAATGAAATGATCTTATTTAATTAGAGAATGTGACTATTTTTAATTTAAATTGAGAGCACTGTGTCATGGGACTTAAGTACATTTTCCCACACAAGCTCTTCCCTTGTCATGGAAAACACAGTTATTATTTTTGATTCAAAAAATATAGACATAAGTAGTTTTAAGACCAAAGACACTTAGACTAAACACTTTAAGACTAAAGTGTTGTAAATGGTAAAACATGGAACAGAAGTCAATTACTTCATGGAATAACTAAAAAGAAAAATCACCTAGTATATGGTAATTTTGAATATATCTTGTAAACTGCTAAGTTGATAGTAAATCTTGGGAGAAAGTTATAAATACCTCCATGTTGGTAACAACACCCTGTCAAAAAAATCACTAGTATCAAATAATATCACTTGAAATCTGTCAAGTTGCATTAGGTTTGGACATAAAAATCTCTATGCATGTATCTCAGTATTTAAAAATTCACAAAATTTTCACTTTAATAATTTGTATCAGTCCAACAGTAAATACGTACATTAATCTTAATACATTATTACAATTCAATAAATACATGAATATTAAATGCTAAATACAAAAAACTTCAATAACTTCAGATTGTCAGTTGAAATGACATTTAGATGCATGTATGAATATATAAATATACAAGTGTATACATTTAAATGTAACATATTAAGAATTGTGTCATACTGTCTACTCATTTATATGCTTTTACATCCCTAGATAGCCATATACATCATTCTTTCTGTCTAGAATTTTATTAACTACTTTGGACTATGGAATATGGAGAATATCTCAAGTCCTATTTCACCCAGTTATTTTTGTGTCTGTGATTTCGTAGTGTCCTACTTTCTTTTTGGATTGTGTTATGTACTACTGTTGCATAATGACCTCTGGGCAGGAGGCATTTTTTCAGTAGTCAGCCTGTTCTCATTTACCTAATAGAATGAATCATTCATTATCACAAGAGACAGAGAGAGAGGGAGAAGGAGGAATGGAGGGAGACAGGGAAGGAAAGAGGATGGAAACAGTATTTCTTATCTAATAGTAAAACATGTAATCTGTCTTTCCCTACTTTGAAAGAGAACTAAGAGAAAGTTTGAATCTTGGGATGTCTTACTGACATGATTCAAGGCCAACTCCCACAGCTCCAGTCTGTGACTAGGTCTCACAAAGTTTATACTTCCAGCTCATGTCCATTACTTGTTGTTTTCCCGAAGTATTTTCTTCTCCTTTTCCCCCTCCTTCTCATCCTCTTTTCTCCTCTTTCTTCTTGTCTAGCATTAGAACATCATATTTGTTTGATAAAGTTTCTCCGAAGATCCAGAGAGGAAAGTCCAGTTTCTCTGAACTGGTTTAATTTCTCTACTATATTTGGGGAAATTAGTTTGATAAATCAAAAAATTCATATATCTGAGTTTCATTGACCATTATGTAGTTTTCTTGATCAATGAAGAAAAAATGTACTACCGTATACTTGTTTATAAACCCTAAATAGTAGTGAGATTTTTGCTTCTATTTTGAATAAGAAAAACAAATATGAGGAGGAGAAGGAGAAAGGAGGGAAGAAAAACTGGAGTTTCATAGTCAAATAGCTAATAGAAAGTTGATATATATCCTACTTTTTTGCCCAATAAAAAAACTTAATAACATGCATTTTTACAGTCAATATGTCTATCTTCTTCAGTTAATGTGTTCACTCCTATAATAATGAGAAGTTATGAATCTCCCTATACCTTTACATATAAAGTTTGCTTAATAAATAATTGTTAAATAAAAATATGACAATTACTTTAAAACCTTTGATCAGGAGGGAGTGAAATTAAAAAGTACACAAATGTACACACACACATATACAATACAAGGCAAGATGTTCAAAATAGCTTATTTGAACTCTCTAGGCTTCCAGTTGTTCATGTTTCTGTGTGTGTGTGGAGGCGGGTGGTGTTTAGTGGTCATAGACTATTACTTGAAAAATAAAATGTCATACTAAAAATAAAGGTAGAGAAATAAAAATAACAAGCCAATGTTTAACTCCAAAGACATTTTCCATGGCTTTACCATAGGGCTTATCATTAAATAAAGGATAGTTTCCCCTCTTTCGTGAAAGGTCTAAGTCTTAGCCCATATTTAATTGGGTTAACTTTTTATTACTCACTTATGGAAGATTACTAGATATTCTAGATAAAGCTTTCTATAAATAGTAATTATTTTAACAACTGTAAAACTTGCATTTTCATTTTCTTATGCAGTGTTTTTCACTGACCAGAAGTTATACTTTCCAGGAAGTCTAATTTATTATTTTTTCTTTAACAATTAGGAATTTTTTAATTCTATGTAGGAAATCTTCACCTATCTCATGATCATGAAAATATTCCAGAAGCTTTATAGTTTGAGCATTTATAGTTATATCTATGATTCAGTTTTCATTTATGATATGGAGTAGAGGTCAGAGTTATTTTATTCTACTACCTTTTGTTGAAGAGTTTCTATTCCTCATTGAATTGTGTTGAAACACTTGTGAGAAATCAATTGACTGTATAGGTTGTATATGTGAGTTAATTTCTAGGCTATTCTGTTCCATTGACCTATATATGCTGCAATATTTTATCTTTATATATATTATAAACCCCACAACATATTGTCATTATCTTTTTAAAAAGTAATAAGAAAAATCATACCTAATAGTAACTAAAAACTATTATCATTTCTGATAATCTTTATTCCTTTGTGTACATGCAAATTTTAATCAATTATTAGTTTTCTTCTGTCTGAAGAACTTTAAAAATATATTTCTTGTAGAGAAGTCTTATGGCAATAAATTTAGCTTCTTGTGTTTGAAAAGTCTTTATTTGCCTTTATTTATAAAAGTTATTTTTAATTGGGTATGGAGTTCTAGGTTTATAGATTTTTTCTCCCCTTTGCATATTTTATTTTGTTATTTTTCCTCCAGTTTTATTGAGATCTAATTGGAATACAGCACTGAATAAGTTTAAGGTATACAGCATAATGATTTGACTTACATACATCATGAAATGAATGCCACAATAAATTTAGTTAATATACATTGTCTCATATAGATACAAAATAAAAGAAAAATAATCTCTTTTCCTGATGATCAGACTTCTTAGGATTTGCTCCCTTAACAATTCTTATGTGTAACATACAGCAGTGTTAATTATATTAATCATGTTGTACATTACATCTCTAGTGCTTCTTTATTTTATAACTGGAAGCTTCTACATTTTGACCACCTTCATCCAATTCTTCTCCCCCTTCCCCCACCTCTAGTAACCACAAATCTGATCTCTTTTTCTATGAGTTTGTTTGTTTTTGAAGTATAATTGGCCTATAACACTATGTTGGTTTCCTGGTACACAACATAGTGATTCAATGTTTCTATACATTACAGAATGATCACTACCATAAATCTAGTTACCATCTGGCACCATACAAAGATATTACATTGTTATTGACTATATTCCCCATACTGTATATTTCATACCCTTGACTCATGTATTTTCTAACTGGAAATTTGTATTTCTTAATCTCCCTCAGCTATGTCTCTTTTCTGGCCGACCACTCCCCTCTAGCAACCACCTGTTTGTTCTCATGTTCTCTTTATCTATGACTGTGTTTCTGTTTTGTTATGTTTGTTTGTTCTGTGTTTTATATTCCACATTTAAGTGAGATCATATGGTATTTGTCTTTCTCTGTCTCACTTCTTTCGCTTAGAGTTAATACTCTCTAGGTCCATCCATGTTGTCACAACTGGAAAGGTTTAGTTTTGTTTTTGTTTTTTGGCTGAGTAACATTCCATTATATATATATACATATATATATACACACACACACACATATATACACACAAACATATATATACCGTATCTACTTTATCCATTCATCTATTGATGGGCACTTAGGTTACTTTTTTATATCTTGGCTATTGTAAATAATGCTACAATGAACATACAGGTATATATATCCTTTTGGAAATTGTGTTTTTCTTTTCTTTGGATAAATACCTAGGAGTGGAATTGCTGAATCAAATGGTAGTTATATTTTTGTTTGTGGAATCTGCATATTGCTTTGCATAGTAACTGTCCCAATTTACATTCCCACCAGCAGTGCAGGAGGGCTCCCTTTTGTCCACATTCTCGCCAACACTTGTTATTTGTTGTCTTTTTGATAATAGCCATTCTGACAGGTGTGAGGTGATATCCCATTTTGGATTGACTTGAATCTCTGTGATGATTAGAGATGCTGAGCATCTTTTCATGTGCCTGCTGACCATCAGTATGTCTTCTTTGAAAAAATGTCCATTCCTGGTCCTCTGCCCTATCGTTAATCAGGTTATTTGCTTTTTCCTGTTGAGTTATATGATGTTATATGATTTCTTTGTATATCTTGATATTACTCCCTTAACAGATATATATTTGAAAAGATCTTCTCCCATTTAGTATGCTGCCTTTTCATTTTGTAGATAGTTTCCTTCAATGCGCAAAGCTTTTTAGTTTGTTGTAGTCCATTTCTTTACTTTTGCTTTTGTTTCCCTTGTGGGAGGAGGCAGATCCAGAAAAAATTGCTAAGACCAGTGTCAAAAAGCATACTGTCCATGTTTTCTTCCAGGACTTTTATAGTTTCAGGTCTTACATTTAATTCTTTAACTCTTTTGAGTTTATTGCTGTATATGGTGTTAGCAAGTAGTCCAACTTTGTTCTTTTGCATGTAGCTATCCAGTTTCCCAGCAGCATATATTGAAGAGGCTGTCTATTCCCCACTGTATATTCTTGTATCCTTTGTTGTAGATTAATTGACCATATAAGTATGGATTCATTTCTGAGCCATCTATTCTGTTCCATTGATCTATGTGTCTGTTTTTGAGCCAGGACCATATTGTTTTGTAGTATAGTTTGAAATCAGGGAGTGTGATATCTCAAGCTTTGTTCTTTTTTAAGATTGTTTTGGTTATTCGGAATCTTCTGTGTTACCATACAAATTTTAGAATTATTTGTTCTATTTTTGTGAAAAATAACATTGGTATTGTCATAGGGATTGCACTGAATCTGTAGATTGCCTTGGCTAGTATGGCCATTTTAACATATTAATTCTTCCAATCCATGATCAAAGTATATCTTTCCATATGTTTGTGTTATCTCAGTTTCTTTCATCAGTGTCTTATATTTTTCTGAGTACAGGTCTATTACCCCCTTAGTTAGAGTTATTCCTAGGTGTTTTGTTCTTTTTGATGCAATTGTAAACGGGTTGTTTCCTAATTTCTCTTTCTGATAGTTCATTGTTAGTTTATAGAAATGTAACAGATTTCTGTATATTAATTTTCTGTCCTGCAACTTCACTGAATTCATTGATGAGTTCTAGTAGATTTTTGGTGTATTTAGGATTTTCTCTATATAGAATTATGTCATCTGCAAACAGTGACTGTTTTTCTTTCTTTTTAATTATACCAACAGCTTTATTGAAAGACAGGAGCAGAGCCCCTCCCCACCACCCCGTCGTGGACCTGGTGGCATCAGCCTCAGGCTCTGAGCATCCAGGTGTCCTATAGTCTCAGATCAGTGACTTTTAATTCTTCCTTTCCAACTTGAATTCCTTTTATTTCTTTTTCTTCTCTGATTGTTGTGGCTAGGACTTCCAATATTGCATTGAATAAAAATGATGATGGGGGCATCCTTGTTTTGTTTCTGATATTAAGAGAAAATGCTTTCAGCTTTTCACCATTGAGTATGATGTTACCTGTGGCATTGTCATATATGGCCTTTATTATGTTGAGGTACGTTCCCTCTATACCCACTTTTTTGAGAGATTATATCATAGATGGATGTTTAATTTTGTCAAAAGCTTTGTTCTGCATCTTTTGAGATGATTATATGATTTTTATTCTTCAGTTTGTTAATGTGGTATATCGCATTGATTGATTTGCAGATATTGAACCATCCTTGCGTCCCTGGGAGAAATCCCACATCACAATGATATATTATCCTTTTAATGAGTGATTGAATCCAGTTGCTAATATTTTGTTGAGGATCTTGCATCTATGTTCATCAGTGATGTTGGCCTGAAATTTTCTTTTTTTGGTGTCTTTGGCCTCATAGAATGAATTCAGAAGCATTCCTTCCTCTGTAATTTTCTGGAATATTTTGAGACGGATAGGTATTAACTGTTCTTTAAATGTTTGGTAAAGTTCACCTGTGAATCTGTCTGCTCCTGGACTTTGGTTTGCTGGGGGTGTTTTTTCATTACTCATTCAATTTTATTACTGATAATTGGTCTGTTATTTTCTATTTCTTCCTGATTCATACTTGGAAGATTGTATATTTCTAGGAATTTGTTCATTTCTTCTAGATTGCTCATTTTATTGGCATTATACTTGTTTGTAATAATCTCTTATGATCTTTCGTATTTATATGGTGTTGGTTGTAACTTCTCCTTTTTCAATTCTGATTTTATTTACTTGAGCGTTCTTTCTTTTTTGTGTGACATGTTTGGCTAAAGGTTTATCAATTTTGTTTATCCTTTCAGAGAATCAGCTCTTAGTTTCATTGATCTTTTGCACTGTTCTTTAGTCTCTATTTCACTTATTTCTGCTCTGATCTTTAGGATTTCTTTTCTTTTACTAACTTTGGGGTTTTGTTGTTGTTGTTCTTTTTCTAGTTACTTTAGTGTATGGTTATGTTGCTTATTAGAGATGTTTTTCCTTAAGTAGGCTTGTTTCACTATAAATTTCCTTCTTAGAACTGCTTTTGCTGCATCCCATAGATTTTAAATCACTGTGTTTCATTTCATTTATCTCCAAGTATTTTTTGATTTCCTCTTTGATCCATTCAGTAACCCATTGGTTGTTTAGTAGTATATTGTTTAGCCTCCATGTTTTGTGTTTTTTGCATTTTTTTCCTTGTAATTGATTTCTAGTCTATAGCATTGTGGTCAGAAAAGATGCTTGATATGATTTCGATCTTAAATTTACCGACTTGTTTTGTGGCCTAGCATATGATCTGTCTTAGAGAATCTTCCATGTGCATTTGAAAAGAATCTGTATGGTGTTTATTTTTGATGGAATGTTTTATATATACATATATATTATATATACACATATGTGTATATATAAATGTATATATATGTATATAAAAATATAAATTCTGTCTGGTCTAATGTGTCATTTAAGGACAGTGTATCTTTACTGATTTTTTGTTTCAATGATCTGTCCATTGTTTTAAGTGGGGTGGTAAAGTCTCCTACTCTTTTTGTGTTACAGTCAGATTCTCCCTTTATGTCTGTTAACATTTGCTTTATGTATTTAGGTGCTACTATGTTGGGTGCATATATATTTACAGTTTTTATATCTTCTTGTTTGATTGATCCCTAGATCATTCTGTAATTCTAACTTTGTCTCTTGTTACAGACCTTATGTTTTAAAATCTCTATTGTCAGATATAAGTATTGCTACTCTGCTCTTCTTTTTGTTTCCATTTGCATGGAATACCTTTTTCCACCCCCTCACTTTCATTCTCTGTGTGTCTTTAGGTCTGAAGTGAGTCACTTGTAGGCAGCATACATACGCATCTTGTTTTTATATCCATTCAGCCACTGTGTTTTTTGATTGGAGCATTTACTCCACTTACATTTAAAGTAATAAATGATAAGTATATGCTTATTGCCATTTTGTTAATTGTTTTGTTTTTTTGGTGGTGCTTTTTTACCTTTCTTCTTTTGCTTTCTTCCCTTGTGACTTGCTGACTATCTTTTGGGTTATGTTTGGACTCTTTTCTCTCTTCTGTATGTGTATTTATTATAGACTTTTGTCTTGTGGTTACCATGATATTAAACTGATAATCTCTGAAGTACAAACACATCTTAACAACCCTGCGTTTTTACCCCCCCACCCCATGTTTAATGTTTTTGACATCATATTTTACTTCTTTCTGTTTTGCATACCCCTTAACTACTTATTGTGGAAATAGATGATTTTAATACTTTTGTTTTTTAACATTCCTACGAGCTTTACAAGTGGCTGGTCTACTATCTTTACTGTATATTTGCTTTTACCAATGAGATTTTTCCTTTTGTAATTTTCATATTTATAGTTGTGACATTTTCCTTTCTGCTTAAAGAAGTTCATTTAACATTTCTTGTAAAGCCAGTTTAATGGTGCTAAACTCTTTTAGTCTTTGCTTGTGTGTAAAACTCTTTATCTCTCCTTTAAATCTAAATAGTCTTGCCAGGTAGAATTTTCTTGGTTGTGGGTTTTTCCTTTCATCACTTTAAGTGTATTCAGCCACTGTCTTCTGGCCTGCAGAGGTTCTGCTGAAATGTCAGCTGAGTTTTATGGGTTCCTCTTATATGGAACTTCCTGCTTTTCCCTTGGTGCTTTAATATTCTCTCTTTATCTTTAATTTTTGACATTTTAATTATGATGTGTCTTGGTATGGACCTCTTTGGGTTGATTTTTGTTTAGGACTTTGTGTGCTTTCTAGACCTCAATGTCTCTTTCCCAGGTTAGGAAAGTTTTCAGTTATTATATCTTCCAATATATTCTCTGCTCCTTTCTTTCTCTTCTTCTTCTGGAGCCCCCATGTGAATGTTCATACTCCTGATGTTCCAGAAGCCTCTTAAACTGTTCTTATTTTTAAAAATTATTTTTTCTGTTCAACTTGAGTGATTTCAACTACTCTGCCTTCCAGTTCACTGATCTGTTTCTCAGTATCATCTATGGTACTGTTGATTTTTTCTAGTGTTTTTTTAAATTTCAGTTATTATATTCTTCAACTGTTTCATTCTTCTTTATATTTTCTAACTTGTTGTTAATCTTCTCACCATGTTTTCCATTCTTCTGCTGAGTTCATTGAGTGTCTTTATGGTCATTATTTTGGTGGTTTGCTTACCTCCATTTTGTTTAGCTCTTCTGGTGTTTCATTTTGTTTGTTTTGAAAATATTCCTCTGTCACCTCATTTTGCCTGATCCTCTCTGTTCCCCAGAGCTGTATGCTTTCGGGGTGCCCCCTATGTAGGCTCTGTGGGCCCTTCTGTTGTGGCAGGGCTGACCACTGTGGGTGCACTGGTAAGTGTGGCTGGCCTCTGGCCCAGGTGGTTGCCAGGCCCTGCCTAATGCTGAGGCTGTCAGTACCAGAGGGTAGGGCCAGGGCCTAGAGCAATTGCAGTGCTCAGGGGGGTCTACAGCTGCTGTGAGCCTGTTGATGGAAGGGACTATGTCCCCATGATGCTGGCTGCTTGGCCTGGGATTTTCCTAGGACAGGGGCCAACCAGATGGTCTGCAGGCCTACACCAAAGAGGGAGGGCTCCAAAATGGTGCTTACTGGCACCAATGTCCCTGTGGTAGGATGAGCTCTCAAAAATGGCTGCTGCCAGCATCTATGTCCCCAGAGTGAGTCCCAGTTGCCTCCTTCATCTCTGGAAGGCTCTCCAAGTTCAGCAAAAGGGTATGATCTTGGCTTGTTTCAAATTACTGCTTCTTCCTGGGTTATCAAGTGAGATTTGTATGCCCCCTTTGCAGCTGAGTCTGTTTCCTGCGGCCTTCTGGCTCTGTCGAATGCAAGCCCTGTTGGCTTTCAAAGCCAGATGTTCTGGGGGCTTGTCTCCTGGGGTAGGATCCCCAGACTGAGCAGCCTGATGTGGGGCTTGGACTTATTGTTCCTTGAGGAACACCTTTGCAGCTGTGATTATTCTCCTGTTTTGGGGTCACCTACCCAGACATGTGGGTCTTGACAATAGCACATCTCGCCCCCTACCACCCATCTCACTGGGGTTCTTTCTTCATATCTTTAGTTGTAGAACATATTTTATGCTAGTGTTCAGGTCATTCATTGATAGTTGCTCTGCAAATAGTTGTAATTTTGATGTGACTGTGGGAGGAAGTGAGCTCAAGAGTCTTCCTACTCCGTGTCTTGCCACTCCTCAATCCCTCCCAGTATTTTAAAGATGTCACTTTATTGTCTCCTAGTTTGCTTAGTTTCTGATGAGAAGTTTGCTATCATTCTAATTTTTGTTACTCTGTATTTTTTTTTTCTGATTTTGCTTCTAAGATTTTCCACTTATTTTTCAGCAGCTTGTCTGTATTGTACCCAGGTGTGGTCTTCTTTGTATTTATTAAGATTTGCTGAATTTTTTGGCTTCATTGTTAGATATCTTTTAACTATATGGGGGAAAAAAGTAGCCATTATCTCCTTAAACTTTTCTTATGCCCAATTTTCTATCTCTATTTTCTGAAACTGTAGTTATATGAGGTTAATGCCTGTTGACATAATACCACAATTCACAAATACTTGGGCATGTTCTTTCATTTTTATCACTTTTTTCTTGATATAGTTCAGTTTGAAAAATGTCTGTTAAATCTGATTTTGAGTTCAGAGGTTCTATATTTTGCTGTGTCCAGACCATCTAGTGTGTTTTTGTTTTCATTTTACATGTTTTATATTTGAATTGTAAATAACTTCCATTTACTTTTTTCATAGAGTCTTTAATCCTCTATTAAAATCTATTCACTCATTCTTTTTAATTTTGCAAGACAGTTAAATTACTTCCACATTGCTTTATTCTTGCAGACGCTCTAATTTTTAGCCTCCCATTTTTTTTCACGTGTTTCCTTAGAGTAGCAAATGATGAGTTTCAGAGTGAACCAAGCATGTGATGTATACTTGTATATTGATTTGGAACTCCCCCACTGTGGTTTCCTTTTTTCTCCGAAAATGCCCCCTCAGTGTCTGGTCACTCTTAACAGTCTCGAACTACAAGCACAGTTGTTTTATCCTAGTAAGACTTCTCTGCTTACTGCTTGAAATTCATTCCCTCTTGGGCCTCAGTAAACTGGCAAATACCCTGAGGGGGAAAATCATTAGAATGTGGAGCTCTCCTAGTTTGCCGTCTTCATTCAAGGATCAGGAGCCATTTATTTGTTCATATATTAGGCTGCTTACCACATGTGTAAGCATTTAAAAAATACTTAGCTTATCCAATAGTCATGATTTTTATTGGCAGCTGTGTTTGTTTAGTAAAAGCTGTCCCATCAATATAAGAGGTAGAACCCATATACAGTTTTTAGCTGCTCTTTATACGGTAAAATTTGCAAAATTTTCCTCCACCTAAGAAGTAGTATTGTCTATGTCCTTTCCCAAATTTTTCTCTATTAATTGTGGAATTGGCAGATATCTTGAGAGTCTTTCAACAGCTGTGGGTAATTTAAATGGATATTTTGTATTTAACCTTTTTTGTTGTTGTTATCCTTTCCTGGGGTGGGGTGCATATAAGGGCTCAATGGTTATTTCATTGTTTTTGTTTACTATTGTTGTTGACTTGCACATATCTATAGGAAAGTTTTAATCAGTTATCAACATTCAACTTTTAAATTTAGAAAAATCACACATATTAGATAGTCTACTCTGTCTCTACCTCCCCTTCACACTTATTTGCAGGTATTGCTTTTTCCTTAACCACAATTATGTATTTTAATCAGAGTTGTGAATCGAGTATCCTGCCCAGCCCTTTGCCATAGTAATGATTATGTAATCTATAGCAGGCTATTTAGAGTCCTGGTCAAGGAATTTTAGAATTGAAACTAAGGGAAACTAAGTTTTTAATTCCCTGTGGCAAAACTAGAAATATATAAAGACCATGGTTACAGCCTCATGAAGACATCTCTGATAAGAGAATTAAATTGGCATAGAGAAATAGGAAAAATGGGAAACAAATTTAGTCTTGATTGCATTGTCCCCTGATTTTAGCCATCACTGAAACTCATCTGTCAAATACTATTTCTCTTTGTATTGCCTAAACTGGTTCAGATTAGTTTTCTTTGTCCTATAATCAAACGAAAGCCCTGGACCTTATCTTTATACAACTAATTTATCCTTTTACAATTACCTACCATTCATTATTCCCATTATCCAATTGGTAAAGTCAAGAAAGAAGAAATGTCAATGACTGCCTCACTGTCAGTCAAAGAGTAAAAAACTATGAAATTTTACTTTGAGTCATATGCTTGTGGTAAAGAAGAAAATATAGAGCAAAAAAAGCAGAAGTTCAGAAAACGATATTTTCAGATCTGTCTTGTTTCTCTGCTTTCAGGCCAGCGAAGTGCTTACTTTATGCTGTTTCTAACCCACTTACTAGTATAAACCCTAATTATTTTAAGAGAGTAGTTCTTCCATTGCTATGCTTAATTAAAGGTCATGATTAATTGAAATTGTGACAGCCTATCACTACTCTGATTTAATTCTAATTGTAGAGTACACTAAATTGCAACTATTTCTGGAACTACATAAGGATAGTGTTTAATTTTACTGCCTTGACCAGTACTTTGATTACTATTGCTTTAATCAAGCTTTTCATCTACCTGAATCAGATATTACCTACTCAAGACCTGAACATTTTCTGCAAAACACTTTGGCTGTATTTGTATATAACCACTTCAATAGAGAATTAGAAGCATGCCATGTATTAGCAGGCTTTGCAGTTGAGCAACTGCAAAATAATCATCTGTTATAAATAATTGTACAGATTACATCGAATAATGGGCATTTTTATATGCTCACAGTTGGTTGGCTGGT